>NW_024059189.1:0-37500 GCF_016432855.1 Salvelinus namaycush | reverse complement strand
TGTTACATGTTACTTTATGGGTTGGTTATGTAGGCTTCTTCTAACCCAACGCTTTCTACTACATATAATAATACGATTAAATTATATCTTTATAATAAAAAACAAAGTCTATCAGAATTCCAGTCATTCCAAAAACTGTTATACCCCTTAATCTTCAAGAATAGGAAATATAGAAGTATAGATTAGCTAAATTGTTTTACCTGAGCATAACCCCAAAGACAGACACGGACAGAGAGACGGACTGAGAGACAGAGAGACAGACGGACAGAGAGACAGACAGACAGACAGACGGACAGACGGACAGAGAGACAGACGGACAGAGAGACAGACAGACAGACGGACAGACAGACAGACAGACGGACAGAGAGACGGACAGAGAGACGGACTGAGAGACAGACAGACGGACAGAGAGACAGACAGACGGACAGAGAGACAGACAGACGGACTGAGAGACAGACAGACAGACAGACGGACAGACGGACAGAGAGACAGACGGACAGAGAGACAGACAGACAGACGGACAGACAGACAGACAGACGGACAGAGAGACGGACAGAGAGACGGACTGAGAGACAGACAGACGGACAGAGAGACAGACAGACGGACAGAGAGACAGACAGACGGACAGAGAGACAGACAGACAGACGGACTGAGAGACAGACGGACAGAGAGACAGACAGACAGACGGACTGAGAGACAGACGGACAGAGAGACAGACAGACAGACAGACGGACAGAGATACGGACAGACAGACGGACTGAGAGACAGACAGACGGACAGAGAGACAGACAGACAGACAGACAGACAGACAGACAGACAGACAGACAGACGGACAGACAGACGGACAGAGAGACGGACAGAGAGACGGACAGACGGACTGAGAGACAGACAGACAGACGGACAGAGAGACAGACAGACAGAGAGACAGACAGACGGACTGAGAGACAGACAGACAGACGGACAGAAAGACAGACGGACAGACAGAGAGACAGACAGACAGAGAGACGGACAGACAGACAGACGGACGGACAGAGAGACGGACAGACAGATGGACAGAGAGACAGACAGACAGACGGACAGAGAGACAGACAGACAGACGGACGGACAGAGAGAGAGACAGACAGAGACAGCTAAATTGTTTTACCTGAGCATAACCCCAAAACTCAGGGTTTATTAGAAAACTCAGGGCTTATTAGAAAACTCAGGGCTTATTAGAAAACTCAGGACTTAATAGAAAACTCAGGACTTAATAGAAAACTCAGGATTTATTAAGCAGCCCTACTCTGTTGTTTATGATGTTGTTGTCATGGAGACAGATTGGGCACTGTGCAGCTGTTGCAAGAGCTAATTTTTCACTGGCTGTCCACTGGTTTCAAAAACAACGATTGATAGGCCGATTAAATGTATTGAATTCAACCATTATTGGGTTCAAATACACATTTAGATTTGTGAACAGCCGTCCACAACAACCACAATCCGTAAGGCGCAAATAGCTAAATGAGAGAGCAACAGTGTGATTCACATCAATGCGCCGTGTAGATATCAATAATAAGTGATATCCGTATCGCCGTAGACTACACCAGTGCTGTCATCCTGACCTCCAAGCGTTTATTCAAGTTGGATAATGTTTGAGTGCCGACAGCAGTCGTACCATTGTGGAAGACATAGTTCGGACTGTAGCCTACAAAAGCCTATTCCTGCTCTTTTTCCGCGATCCATCACACACATTTGGTGTGTCATCATAGTGGTCTCTGATTGGTGGTCATCATTTGGGGTGTCATCATTAGTGGCCTCTGATTGGTGGTCATCATTTGGGGTGTCATCATAGTGGTCTCTGATTGGTGGTCAGACTCACTCACGTGGAACAAACTTAAACATTCCGCCTTTTTTTCCAATGCTGATTTGAATGTCATTGAGAAAACAGATAAGTGTCAAATATTTATTGCTCCCACAAACCTCCTTTCTGAATTTAAAAGTAATCATCTAGTTTTTCAAAAGTATCTGTAATCTGATTACAATATTTGTTTGCTGGTAATGTAACGGATAACGTTACTGCCCAACCCTGGTGGCAACTGGCCAAGGAAAAACTCCCTGGAGTGAAGAAACCTTAATTAAAACAAACTAGAAAAGGCGAGACAAATTGAACTTCAGAGAATATGACCCTCACTTGAGTAAGGAACTGAAACCAAATAGCTCACTTAAAAACAGTTGAATAATGTTAGCCTATTTGGAGAAGGGTTGTGTGTCTGTGCAACGGAGCACGTTGTTGGAAAAGAAAACGACATTATTACGTAACCGTGTGCGGATATATTGTAATGAAACAGGCAGGGAGCAGGCCTTGAACCATCGACCTTCTAAACCCGAAGTCCAGCGTGATATCGACTGTGCCCCCAAAGGTATGCTCAAGTGGCAGAGTCGATATCCGCGTTTATAAACCCAGGGTCGTTACACTATTAAAGTGCCATATGTAACAGTAGTACGTCCCCTCGCCCCGACCTCGGGCGCGAACCAGGGACCCTCTGCACACATCAACAACTGACACCCATCGCTCCACAAAAGCCGCGGCCCTTGCAGAGCAAGGGGCAACTCTACTTCTAGGTTTCAGAGCAAGTGACGTAACTGATTGAAACGCTATTAGCGCGTACCCGCTAACTAGCTAGCCATTTCACATCCGTTACACATAGCCGCGTTAAACTCTACACAACAACTCTCACGATGAAGTCAGACATCGAGGCATTAATCCAGAATGTCGGAAACCAGCTAAATACAGGATTTATTTATTTATTTCGTTCTGATTTGGGGTGCGTTCGTAAATTCACTCTGGCTCTCTACTCTGATTTCAGAGCGTCTTGAGTGGACCAGAACGCAGAATAATTGATGAATTTACGAACCATCAACACCCGTTGAATATGGCCGGTGTTAGTAAACAGTCAGGCAAAAAACTAAACAACGTAATTAAATTGTTTTCCAGCAGCACAGTTACAGTCCACCAACACTCTGGATAACATGAAAACATACTAACCAGCTCTGCTTGGTTGAGTAAAAATGTGTCAGATTGAGGTGTTCTCTCATTTGTGTCTTTTGAAGTAGCTAGCAAGTTAGCCAGTTAGCATGTGTGCTTGACTACTGTTGTTAGGGTCAGAACGCTGAATTGGTTGGATTTTTCTACTCGGCTAAAATGAATCTGAGAAAGAGATATAGATATCAAACTCAACAAATATGAGCGTCCAAAGGGTTCAGTAACAGTTATAACGTTATTCTAACTTATTAGTAATTACATAGCTACTTAGTAGTAATACTTACCACTGCGGAGTCAACTACCCGATCTCACGGATAAATTTCAATTCGCAAAAAACTCACTTCCGTTATCGGTATTATCAGATGTCTCCTTGTTACTGACGCGCTGTAAAATTGATCCCGGAAATATTGTTTCTTGAAGATCTTGGTTGTGGAAGTGGTCGCTTGTCGATAGTTGCTGTACTGAATGAACCCTTTAGTTACAAATGAGAGGCTCAGTAATGTTGCAATTTATGCTGGGTTTCCACTAGATGCCACAGTCACAAAGTCAACATTGTATAAATTCATACACAAATGAGATGTTTGCTCTTAATTTAGGGTTATGTATAAGGCTATCGGTGTGGTTAAGGTTAGGTTTAAAATAACATTTTAATTTAGAGAAATGGACGAAATAGGCGGGGGGTTTTGACTTTGTGTCTGTGGTAACTAGTGGCGACCCTTGTACAAATTGGGCGAAGAAAAGTCTTCCGGGGTCTGCGTCGCGTACAGCCAACCAGCGAGTGAGACGTCATTATGGCTAGATTGGGATGGGGGCAGGGTTAAAAAAGATTAAACAATACAGCGTTGTCACGGTGAGCTCAGCTGGAATGAATTTGTTTCTGTCCCAGATAGCCACCTATCTCCTATATAGGCTCTGGTCCCAACTAGTGCACTATGTAGTTAACAGGGTGCCATTTGGGACAAAAAAAGTATCACTGAAATGTGCTTTTATATGACATTGACAAATAGGACATTAATGATTAGGTTGGATTTGAGAAGAGGAAAGAGAGTTAACCTTGTTCACACAAGACCTTTATCTATTGACACCCTGGGAGTCAGACAGACAGGGAGTCAGACAGACACACACACAGGGAGTCAGACACACACCCCGGGAGTCAGACAGACAGGAAGTCAGACAGACACCCTGGGAGTCAGATACAGACACACTGGGAGTCAGACAGACACACTGGGAGTCAGACAGACACCCCGAGTCAGATACAGACACACTGGGAGTCAGACAGACACCCTGGGAGTCAGACAGACACACTGGGAGTCAGACAGACACACTGGGAGTCAGACAGACACCCCGAGTCAGATAGACAGGGAGTCAGACAGACACCCTGGGAGTCAGACAGACACCCCGAGTCAGATACAGACACCCCGAGTCAGATACAGACACCCTGGGAGTCAGATAGACACACTGGGAGTCAGACAGACACACTGGGAGTCAGACAGACACACTGGGAGTCAGACAGACACACTGGGAGTCAGACAGACACCCCGAGTCAGATACAGACACCCCGAGTCAGATACAGACACCCCGAGTCAGATACAGACACCCCGAGTCAGACAGACACCCCGAGTCAGACAGACACCCCGAGTCAGACAGACACCCCGAGTCAGATACAGACACCCCGAGTCAGACAGACACCCCGAGTCAGACAGACACCCCGAGTCAGATACAGACACCCCGAGTCAGATACAGACACCCCGAGTCAGATACAGACACCCCGAGTCAGATACAGACACCCCGAGTCAGATACAGACACCCCGAGTCAGACAGACACCCCGAGTCAGATACAGACACCCCGAGTCAGATACAGACACCCCGAGTCAGATACAGACACCCCGGGAGTCAGATACAGACACCCCGGGAGTCAGATACAGACACCCCGGGAGTCAGATACAGACACCCCGGGAGTCAGATACAGACACCCCGAGTCAGACAGATACCCCGAGTCAGACAGACACCCCGAGTCAGATACAGACACCCCGAGTCAGATACAGACACCCCGAGTCAGACAGACACCCCGAGTCAGATACAGACACCCCGAGTCAGATACAGACACCCCGAGTCAGATACAGACACCCCGAGTCAGACAGACACCCCGAGTCAGACAGACACCCCGAGTCAGATACAGACACCCCGAGTCAGACAGACACCCCGAGTCAGATACAGACACCCCGAGTCAGATACAGACACCCCGAGTCAGACAGACACCCCGAGTCAGATACAGACACCCCGAGTCAGATACAGACACCCGAGTCAGATACAGACACCCCGAGTCAGATACAGACACCCTGGGAGTCAGATACAGACACCCCGAGTCAGATACAGACACCCTGGGAGTCAGATACAGACACCCCGAGTCAGATACAGACACCCCGAGTCAGATACAGACACCCCGAGTCAGATACAGACACCCCGAGTCAGACAGACACCCCGAGTCAGATACAGACACCCCGAGTCAGATACAGACACCCCGAGTCAGATACAGACAGGAAGTCAGACAGACACACAGGGAGTCAGACACACACACACACAGGGTGTCAGACAGACAGGAAGTCAGACAGTGGACCAGGAAGCTGTTGTATTACAGTTTATTTGTTGTTTTGTAAGGTAAAGTGCATAGTTGAAGCCCTTTCTCTCTGTTAGACCAATACTAGTAATAATAACAGTGTTTATATTAGAGGCCTCCACTGGCACCACACAAGGCTACGTCCCACACGGTGCCCTATTCCCTATATAGTGCACTACTTTAGACCAGAGCCCTATTCCCTATATAGTGAACTACTAGTGACCAGAGCCCTATTCCCTATATAGTGAACTACTAGTGACCAGAGCCCTATTACCTATATAGTGCACTACTAGTGACCAGAGCCCTATTCCCTATATAGTGCACTACTACTGACCAGAGCCCTATTCCCTATATAGTGCACTACTACTGACCAGAGCCCTATTCCCTATATAGTGCACTACTTAGGCACCCTATTCCCTATATACAGTATCGTGCACTACTTAGTATCGTGCACTACTATTCCCTATATACAGTTTATTTTGATGTAACTTTTATTTAACTAGGCAAGTCAGTTAAGAACAAATTCTTATTTACATTGACGGCCTACTCCGGCCAAACCCGGACGACGCTGGGCCAATTGTGCGCCGCCCTATGGGACTCCCAATCACGGCCGGTTGTCATACAGCCTGGATTCGAACCAGGGTCTGCGCCACTCGGGAGCCCTAGTATAGTTTTTGACCAGGACCCTGTATGTCAAAAACAAAAGGAGGGCTCTGGTCTAAAGTAGTGCACTATATAGGGAATAGGGTGCCTAAGTAGTGCACTATACTGTATATATGGCATAGGGTGCCTAAGTAGTGCACTATACTGTATGTAGGGAATAGGGTGCCTAAATAGTGCACTATACTGTATATATGGCATAGGGTGCCTAAGTAGTGCACTATACTGTATGTAGGGAAAAGGGTGCCTAAGTAGTGCACTATACCGTATATAGGGAATAGGGTGCCTAAGTAGTGCACTATACCGTATATAGGGAATAGGGTGCTTAAGTAGTGCACTATACTGTATATAGGGAATAGGGTGCCTAAGTAGTGCACTATACTGTATATAGGGACATATTTAAGGCCCCAGAGTTATTCCATGTCCCCCTGCCTGCCTCAGACCCCCCCCTACCTACCTCAGACCGCCACCAACCTACCTACCTCAGACCCCCCCCCCTACCTACCTCAGACCCCCCCTACCTACCTACCTCAGACCCCCCCCTACCTACCTACCTCAGACCCCCCCCTACCTACCTACCTCAGACCCCCCCCTACCTACCTCAGACCCCCCTACCTACCTACCTCAGACCCCCCTACCTACCTACCTCAGACCCCCCCCCTACCTACCTCAGACCCCCCCCCTACCTACCTCAGACCCCCCCCCTACCTACCTCAGACCCCACCCCCTACCTACCTCAGACCCCCCCCCCTACCTACCTCAGACCCCCCCCTACCTACCTCAGACCCCCCCCCTACCTACCTCAGACCCCCCCCATACCTACCTCAGACCCCCCCCTACCTACCTCAGACCCCCCCCCCCCCCCCCCTACCTTAAGTACCTTAGCAATTATTATGAAGGTGTAGATGAAGACGAGGTGAGAACACGTAACAAAACAACATGTTAACATCTCTTACACTACCCCTCACAGCAGAGGCTAACATCATCCCAAATCACACCCTATCCCCTAAATAAATAGTGCACTAGTCTAGCCAGAGCCCTGGCCTTAAGTAGTGCACTATATAGGGAATAGGGATCTATTTTTGGGAGAAGTTCTCGTTCACTCTGCCCAACACCTAACAGAGAGAGAGAGTGGGGGTTAATATAAAATAGCTTTTTCAAAATGGCGTATCGACTTCAAAACAGACAGATACAATTTTTTACAATTTAAAAATAAAACCCTGGGGTGTATTCATTACGTCTTGCAATGGAAACCGTTTACCATTTTAAGAACCAAACGAAAGCAAACAGAACGAAACGAGGAGGGACCTACCTACATTTGTCCAAAAGAAACTCTGGAGTAAAAAATGGTTTCTGATGCAAATGTTTTGTTTGTTTGTTGCAACAAACTAAAAACGTTTCGCAACAGAATAGACAATGAATACACCCCCATGACCTGACTACAATAACACAGTTGAACTACACTATGACATCATCAACGCACGCTACACTCAGATCCATTGTGACATCACTGCGGAATGTTGGGTGTTGATTCTGAAGAGCCCCTCCCCCTCTTGTTGCTAAGTGATTCTATCCCCCCCCAATCCTTAACAAACTGTCTCGTTGTGTTGTTGATCAGGGACCCGAAACCATATCAAACCTCTCAGAGTAGAAGTCCTGATCTCGGGTTAGTTTGGCTTTACAGATCACAATGAATACCAGATTACATGGACAGGAGGGGGGAACCTGATCCTAGAGTGTCTAGGAACAGGCAGAACTAACGACCCTGATCGGTACACAGATCCGTTCCAGATTTCCTTAATCGATGACAAGAAACAGACAAGTCTCTCTCCATGTGACTGGCTGGTTAGAGTTAAGATAGATAACTTCCTCACCATCCAGAGGAAGACCGACCAATCAATAAACTAGATGACTAGCTAGTTGATTAGACCAATCCATAAACTAGATGACTAGCGACTAGCTAGTTGATCAGACCAATCAATAAACTAGATGACTAGCTAGTTGATCAGACCAATCAATAAACTAGATGACTAGCTAGTTGATTAGACCAATCCATAAACTAGATGACTAGCGACTAGCTAGTTGATCAGACCAATCAATAAACTAGATGACTAGCTAGTTGATTAGACCAATCAATAAACTAGATGACTAGCTAGTTGATTAGACCAATCCATAAACTAGATGACTAGCGACTAGCTAGTTGATCAGACCAATCAATAAACTAGATGACGAGTGACTAGCTAGTTGATTAGACCAATCAATAAACTAGATGACGAGTGACTAGCTAGTTGACCAAAACAAAATAATGTCTGCCTCCCAAATTGCACCTTAATCTATGTAGTGCACTAATTCTGACTAGAGCCCTATGTAGTGGACTAATTCTGACTAGACTAATTCTGACTAGAGCCCTATGTAGTGGACTAATTCTGACTAGACTAATTCTGACTAGAGCCCTATGTAGTGGACTAATTCTGACTAGACTAATTCTGACTAGAGCCCTATGTAGTGGACTAGACAGGCCATCTGAGATGCAGCCAGTGATGCCCAGAGGAAAGAGGGAAGAGGCCAGTATAAAAGGCTGATCCAGAGTCTACATTCCCGCCCCTCTGAGTTAGATTAGTAAAACACACAAAGTGGAATTTCTAAATGTGCTTTTTTGTACATCAGCAGTTTCTCTCTCGTTATGTTAGTCACTTATAGATGTGGGTACGCAGACCCGTGATCAACTGTGGCCCCTCCTGATGATTTCAGATTTTTTTGCCCCCATCCCTGGCCTATATAGTGCACTACCCCCATAGAGCTCTGGTCAAAAGTAGTGCACTACCCCATAGAGCTCTGGTCAAAAGTAGTGCACTACCCCCATAGAGCTCTGGTCAAAAGTAGTGCACTACACAGGAAATCAATGGTGATGTACAGGGGTCAGAGGTCGCAGTAAGCTGTTGGGTTCCGGGTACCAACGTAGAACGGGCAGAACGTCCGGTGGAGATGGTGTGTTGTCCAGTAGAACGCCTGGTTCTATCCGGTTCTGTCCGCCTGGTTCTGCTGCTAGTCCACCGGTGGAGCTGGGGGCTCCTGGTCACGACTCTGTTAAACACAACACCGGAGGAACAACGGTTAATAAACAAACAAATACATGAAACAATATCAAAACCATCCCTTCATCCACCCTCTTCTCCATCCACCCTCCTCTTCTCCTCCTCCCCCCTCCATCCACCCTCCTCTTCTCCATCCACCCCCCCTCCATCCACCCTCCTCTTCTCCATCCACCCCCCCTCCATCCACCCCTCCTCTTCTCCATCCACCCCCCCTCCATCCACCCTCCTCTTCTACATCCACCCTCCTCTTCTCCATCCACCCTCCTCTTCTCCATCCACCCCCCCTCCATCCACCCTCCTCTTCTCCTCCTCCCCCCTCCATCCACCCTCCTCTTCTCCATCCACCCCCCCTCCATCCACCCTCCTCTTCTACATCCACCCCCTCTTCATCCACCCCTCCTCTTCTCCATCCACCCTCCTCTTCTCCATCCCATCCCCTTCCATCCACCCCCCCCTCTTCTCCATCCATCCACCCCCCCTCTTCTCCATCCATCCACCCCCCCTCTTCTCCATCCATCCACCCCCCCTCTTCTCCATCCATCCACCCCCCCTCTTCTCCATCCATCCACCCCCCCTCTTCTCCATCCATCCACCCCCCCTCTTCTCCATCCATCCACCCCCCTCTTCTCCATCCATCCACCCCCCTCTTCTCCATCCATCCACCCCCCTCTTCTCCATCCATCCACCCCCCTCTTCTCCATCCATCCACCCCCCTCTTCTCCATCCATCCACCCCCCTCTTCTCCATCCATCCACCCCCCCTCCATCCACCCCCCCTCTTCTCCATCCATCCACCCCCCTCTTCTCCATCCATCCACCCCCCTCTTCTCCATCCATCCACCCCCCTCTTCTCCATCCATCCACCCCCCTCTTCTCCATCCATCCACCCCCCTCTTCTCCATCCATCCACCCCCCTCTTCTCCATCCACCCTCCTCTTCTCCTCCCCCCCTCCATCCACCTTCCACCCTCTATACGTACGTTGTGGGGTCCAATAGGCTCCCTCTACCCCTCCTCCTCTCTCAATCCATACGTTGTGGGGTCCAATAGGTTCCCTCTATCCCTCCTCCACCCTCTATACGTACGTTGTGGGGTCCAATAGGCTCCCTCTATCCCTCCTCCACCCTCTATACGTACGTTGTGGGGTCCAATAGGTTCCCTCTATCCCTCCTCCACCCTCTATCCATACGTTGTGGGGTCCAATAGGTTCCCTCTACCCCTCCTCCTCTCTCTATACGTACGTTGTGGGGTCCAATAGGTTCCCTCTATCCATACGTTGTGGGGTCCAATAGGCTCCCTCTATCCCTCCTCCACCCTCTATCCATACGTTGTGGGGTCCAATAGGTTCCCTCTACCCCTCCTCCTCTCTCTATACGTACGTTGTGGGGTCCAATAGGTTCCCTCTATCCCTCCTCCACCCTCTATCCATACGTTGTGGGGTCCAATAGGTTCCCTCTATCCCTCCTCCTCTCTATACGTACGTTGTGAGGTCCAATAGGTTCCCTCTACCCCTCCTCCTCTCTCTATACGTACGTTGTGGGGTCCAATAGGTTCCCTCTACCCCTCCTCCACCCTCTATCCATACGTTGTGGGGTCCAATAGGTTCCCTCTACCCCTCCTCTCTCTATACGTACGTTGTGGGGTCCAATAGGTTCCCTCTATCCCTCCTCCTCCCTCTATCCATACGTTGTGGGGTCCAATAGGTTCCCTCTATCCCTCCTCCACCCTCTATACGTACGTTGTGGGGTCCAATAGGCTCCCTCTACCCCTCCTCCTCCCTCTATACGTACGTTGTGGGGTCCAATAGGTTCCCTCTATCCCTCCTCCACCCTCTATCCATACGTTGTGGGGTCCAATAGGCTCCCTCTATCCCTCCTCCACCCTCTATCCATACGTTGTGGGGTCCAATAGGCTCCCTCTATCCCTCCTCCTCTCTATACGTACGTTGTGGGGTCCAATAGGCTCCCTCTATCCCTCCTCCTCCCTCTATCCGTACGTTGTGGGGTCCAATAGGCTCCCTCTATCCCTCCTCCACCCTCTATCCATACGTTGTGGGGTCCAATAGGCTCCCTCTATCCCTCCTCCTCCCTCTATACGTACGTTGTGGGGTCCAATAGGTTCCCTCTATCCCTCCTCCACCCTCTATCCATACGTTGTGGGGTCCAATAGGTTCCCTCTATCCATACGTTGTGGGGTCCAATAGGCTCCCTCTATCCCTCCTCCTCTCTCTATACGTACGTTGTGGGGTCCAATAGGCTCCCTCTATCCCTCCTCCTCTCTCTATACGTACGTTGTGGGGTCCAATAGGTTCCCTCTATCCATACGTTGTGGGGTCCAATAGGCTCCCTCTATCCCTCCTCCACCCTCTATCCATACGTTGTGGGGTCCAATAGGTTCCCTCTACCCCTCCTCCTCTCTCTATACGTACGTTGTGGGGTCCAATAGGTTCCCTCTATCCCTCCTCCACCCTCTATCCATACGTTGTGGGGTCCAATAGGTTCCCTCTATCCCTCCTCCTCTCTATACGTACGTTGTGAGGTCCAATAGGTTCCCTCTACCCCTCCTCCTCTCTCTATACGTACGTTGTGGGGTCCAATAGGTTCCCTCTACCCCTCCTCCACCCTCTATCCATACGTTGTGGGGTCCAATAGGTTCCCTCTACCCCTCCTCCTCTCTCTATACGTACGTTGTGGGGTCCAATAGGTTCCCTCTATCCCTCCTCCTCCCTCTATCCATACGTTGTGGGGTCCAATAGGTTCCCTCTATCCCTCCTCCACCCTCTATACGTACGTTGTGGGGTCCAATAGGCTCCCTCTACCCCTCCTCCTCCCTCTATACGTACGTTGTGGGGTCCAATAGGTTCCCTCTATCCCTCCTCCACCCTCTATCCATACGTTGTGGGGTCCAATAGGTTCCCTCTATCCCTCCTCCACCCTCTATCCATACGTTGTGGGGTCCAATAGGCTCCCTCTATCCCTCCTCCACCCTCTATCCATACGTTGTGGGGTCCAATAGGCTCCCTCTATCCCTCCTCCTCTCTATACGTACGTTGTGGGGTCCAATAGGCTCCCTCTATCCCTCCTCCTCCCTCTATCCGTACGTTGTGGGGTCCAATAGGCTCCCTCTATC
Organism: Salvelinus namaycush; assembly: GCF_016432855.1. Lineage (NCBI taxonomy): Eukaryota > Metazoa > Chordata > Actinopteri > Salmoniformes > Salmonidae > Salvelinus > Salvelinus namaycush. Next base: position 24,983 of record NW_024059189.1, on the reverse strand, counting down.
CCTCCTCCACCCTCTATCCATACGTTGTGGGGTCCAATAGGCTCCCTCTATCCCTCCTCCTCCCTCTATACGTACGTTGTGGGGTCCAATAGGTTCCCTCTATCCCTCCTCCACCCTCTATCCATACGTTGTGGGGTCCAATAGGTTCCCTCTATCCATACGTTGTGGGGTCCAATAGGCTCCCTCTATCCCTCCTCCTCTCTCTATACGTACGTTGTGGGGTCCAATAGGCTCCCTCTATCCCTCCTCCTCTCTCTATACGTACGTTGTGGGGTCCAATAGGTTCCCTCTATCCCTCCTCCCTCTATACGTACGTTGTGGTGTCCAATAGGTTCCCTTTACACCTCCTCTCTCTATACGTACGTTGTGGGGTCCAATAGGCTCCCTCTATCCCTCCTCCTCCCTCTATCCATACGTTGTGGGGTCCAATAGGCTCCCTCTATCCCTCCTCCTCTCTCTATACGTACGTTGTGGGGTCCAATAGGTTCCCTTTACCCCTCCTCCTCTCTCTATACGTACGTTGTGGGGTCCAATAGGCTCCCTCTATCCCTCCTCCTCCCTCTATCCATACGTTGTGGGGTCCAATAGGCTCCCTCTATCCCTCCTCCTCTCTCTATACGTACGTTGTGGGGTCCAATAGGTTCCCTCTATCCCTCCTCCCTCTATACGTACGTTGTGGTGTCCAATAGGTTCCCTTTACCCCTCCTCCTCTCTCTATACGTACGTTGTGAGGTCCAATAGGTTCCCTCTATCCCTCCTCCTCCCTCTATCCATACGTTGTGGGGTCCAATAGGCTCCCTCTATCCCTCCTCCTCTCTCTATACGTACGTTGTGGGGTCCAATAGGTTCCCTCTATCCCTCCTCCACCCTCTATCCATACGTTGTGGGGTCCAATAGGCTCCCTCTATCCCTCCTCCACCCTCTATCCATACGTTGTGGGGTCCAATAGGTTCCCTCTATCCATACGTTGTGGGGTCCAATAGGCTCCCTCTATCCCTCCTCCACCCTCTATCCATACGTTGTGGGGTCCAATAGGTTCCCTCTATCCCTCCTCCACCCTCTATCCATACGCTGTGGGGTCCAATAGGCTCCCTCTATCCCTCCTCCACCCTCTATACGTACGTTGTGGGGTCCAATAGGCTCCCTCTATCCGTACGCTGTGGGGTCCAATAGGTTCCCTCTATCCCTCCTCCACCCTCTATCCATACGTTGTGGGGTCCAATAGGCTCCCTCTATCCCTCCTCCTCTCTCTATACGTACGTTGTGGGGTCCAATAGGCTCCCTCTATCCCTCCTCCTCTCTCTATACGTACGTTGTGGGGTCCAATAGGTTCCCTCTATCCCTCCTCCCTCTATACGTACGTTGTGGTGTCCAATAGGTTCCCTTTACCCCTCCTCCTCTCTCTATACGTACGTTGTGGGGTCCAATAGGCTCCCTCTATCCCTCCTCCACCCTCTATCCATACGTTGTGGGGTCCAATAGGCTCCCTCTATCCCTCCTCCCTCTATACGTACGTTGTGGTGTCCAATAGGTTCCCTTTACCCCTCCTCCTCTCTCTATACGTACGTTGTGGGGTCCAATAGGTTCCCTCTATCCCTCCTCCACCCTGTATCCGTACGCTGTGGGGTCCAATAGGCTCCCTCTATCCCTCCTCCACCCTCTATCCATACGCTGTGAGGTCCAATAGGCTCCCTCTATCCGTACGCTGTGAGGTCCAATAGGTTCCCTCTATCCCTCTTCCACCCTCTATCCATACATTGTGGGGTCCAATAGGCTCCCTCTATCCCTCCTCCTCTCTCTATACGTACGTTGTGGGGTCCAATAGGCTCCCTCCTCCTCCCTCTATACGTACATTGTGGGGTCCAATAGGTTCCCTCTATACGTACGTTGTGGGGTCCAATAGGTTCCCTCTACCCCTCCTCCTCTCTCCATACCTACACTGTGAGGTCCAATAGGTTCCCTCTATACGTACGTTGTGAGGTCCAATAGGTTCCCTCTCTCCCTCCTCCTCTCTCCATACCTACACTGTGAGGTCCAATAGGTTCCCTCTATACGTACGCTGTGAGGTCCAATAGGTTCCCTCTATACGTACGTTGTGAGGTCCAATAGGTTCCCTCTATACGTACGTTGTGGGGTCCAGTAGGTTCCCTCTACCCCTCCTCCTCTCTCTATACGTACGTTGTGGGGTCCAATAGGTTCCCTCTATCCCTCCTCCACCCTCTATCCATATGTTGTGGGGTCCAATAGGTTCCCTCTACCCCTCCTCCTCTCTCTATACGTACGTTGTGGGGTCCAATAGGTTCCCTCTATCCCTCCTCCTCCCTCTATCCGTACGTTGTGGGGTCCAATAGGTTCCCTCTATCCCTCCTCCACCCTCTATCCATATGTTGTGGGGTCCAATAGGTTCCCTCTATCCCTCCTCCACCCTCTATCCATACGTTGTGGGGTCCAATAGGTTCCCTCTACCCCTCCTCCTCTCTCTATACGTACGTTGTGGGGTCCAATAGGTTCCCTCTATCCCTCCTCCACCCTCTATCCATACGTTGTGGGGTCCAATAGGTTCCCTCTACCCCTCCTCCTCTCTCTATACGTACGTTGTGGGGTCCAATAGGTTCCCTCTATCCCTCATCCTCTCTATACGTACGTTGTGGGGTCCAATAGGTTCCCTCTATCCCTCCTCCACCCTCTATACGTACGTTGTGGGGTCCAATAGGTTCCCTCTATCCCTCCTCCTCTCTCTATACGTACGCTGTGGGGTCCAATAGGTTCCCTCTATCCCTCCTCCTCTCTCTATACGTACGCTGTGGTGTCCAATAGGTTCCCTCTATACGTACGCTGTGAGGTCCAATAGGTTCCCTCTATACGTACGTTGTGGGGTCCAATAGGTTCCCTCTATACGTACGTTGTGGGGTCCAATAGGTTCCCTCTATCCCTCCTCCTCTCTCTATACGTACGCTGTGGTGTCCAATAGGTTCCCTCTATACGTACGCTGTGAGGTCCAATAGGTTCCCTCTATACGTACGTTGTGGGGTCCAATAGGTTCCCTCTATCCCTCCTCTCTCTATACGTACGCTGTGGGGTCCAATAGGTTCCCTCTATACGTACGCTGTGGTGTCCAATAGGTTCCCTCTATACCTACACTGAGGTCCAATAGGTTCCCTCTCTCCCTCCATACCTACACTGTGAGGTCCAGTAGGTTTTCCGGCAGGCGGTGCTGTGGATCCTCTGAGGCTGTTGGGTCTGAGGAGGAAGAGGAGCAGAACCAGAACCATCCAGCCCATCAGAACCATGGGGACAGTCAGATCTCCACCTCCTACTGAGCCACTGGGTCCTGGTACTGGAGGGACACAGAGAGACAGACACACATTAATAACTTGGCTAATAATAATAATAATAATAATACTGGATGGTGTATCAACACACAAAAAAAACAAGTGTGTATCTCCACTGGAAGTGTTGTTTAGACCGGTACTGGAGGCTTAATGTGGGTCAGTGTGGTGAAACATACCGTCCTGAGGACACTCTGTGTCTGTACAGTAGGACTGAGACTGACGTAGCTGGTGGACAAGAACACAGTAGGATAGAGAGAGGGGGGGGGGGGGGGGGGGGGGAGGAGGGGGAGAGAGAGAGGGGGGGAGAGAGGGAGAGACAGGAGGGGGAGAGAGGAGGGGGAGAGAGAGAAAGAGAACATTAGTTTACAGATCATGTTGGTTATGTCCTTATTAGACCAGAGATACAGGCACACAGAGAGGCAGACAGAGAGGCAGGCAGACAGGCAGGCAGAGAGGCAGACAGACAGGCAGACAGAGAGGCAGGCACACAGACAGGCAGACAGACAGGCAGACAGAGAGGCAGACAGACAGACATGCAGACAGACAGACATGCAGACAGACAGGCAGACAGAGAGGCAGACACAGAGAGGCAGACACACAGAGAGGCAGACACACAGAGAGGCAGACAGACAGGCAGACACACAGAGAGGCAGACAGACAGGCAGACAGAGAGACAGACAGAGAGGCAGGTAGACAGGCAGACAGACATGCAGACAGAGAGGCAGACAGACAGACAGATCTTGTTGTTTTCAATTAATCATTAAATTCCTATGAGATAATGGAAGTCGTCTGGCAGCTCTCGTCCTCTTCAAGGAACACAAAACTAGAACTCCGGGATGCTTGGCCTTCGAGGCAGAGTTGCAAAGAAAAAGCCATATCTCAGACTGGCCAATAAAAATACAAGATTAAAGATGGGAAAAGAACACAGATACTGGACAGAGGAACTCTGCCTAGAAGGTCAGCATCCCGGAGTCGCCTCTTCACTGTTGATGTTGAGACTGGACAGAGGAACTCTGCCTAGAAGGTCAGTATCCCGGAGTCGCCTCTTCACTGTTGACGTTGAGACTGGACAGAGGAACTCTGCCTAGAAGGCCAGCATCCCGGAGTCGCCTCTTCACTGTTGACGTTGAGACTGGACAGAGGAACTCTGCCTAGAAGGCCAGCATCCCGGAGTCACCTCTTCACTGTTGACGTTGAGACTGGACAGAGGAACTCTGCCTAGAAGGCCAGCATCCCAGAGTCGCCTCTTCACTGTTGACGTTGAGACTGGACAGAGGAACTCTGCCTAGAAGGCCAGCATCCCGGAGTCGCCTCTTCACTGTTGACGTTGAGACTGGTGTTTTGTGGGTACTATTTAATGAAGCTGCCAGTTGAGGACTTGTGAGGCATCTGTTACTCAAACTAGACTCTCTAATGTACTTGTCCTCTTGCTCAGTTGTGCACCGGGGCCTCCCACTCCTCTTTCTATTCTGGTTAGAGCCAGTTTGTGCTGTTCTGTGAAGGGAGTAGTACACAGCGTTGTACGAGATCTTCAGTTTCTTGGCAATTTCTCACGTGGAATAGCCTTCATTTCTCAGAACAAGAACAGACTGACGAGTTTCAGAGGAAAGGTCTTTGTTTCTGGTCATTTTGAGTCTGTAATCGAACCCACAAATGCTGATGCTCCAGATACTCAACTAGTCTAAAGAAGGACAGTTGTATTGCTTCTTTAATCAGAACAACAGTTTTCAGCTGTGCTAACATAATTACAAAAGGGTTCTCTAATGATCAATTAGCCTTTTTAAAATGATAAACTTGGATTAGCTAATACAACGTGCCATTGGAACACAGGAGTGATGGTTGCTGATAATGTGCCTCTGTACGTCTATGTAGATATTCCATATTAAAAATCTGCCATTTCCAGCTACAATAGTCATTTACAACATTAACAATGTCTACAATGTATTTCTGATCAATTTGATGTAATTTTAAAATGTACAAAAAAAATGTGCTTTTCTTTCAAAAACAAGGACATTTTCTAAGTGACCCAAAACTTTCTAACGGTAGTGTATATGTACATTATAACTCAACATAGGTCTGTATCTATTATATACTTTGAAATCTCTGTATGTTCATTAAAATAAGATATTGGACATCTCCCAGGAAGTAAAGGACCAAACTGTGGTTTAGGTCCCGCTCTGTCTGTAGGCAAATGAGGAAACTCTCATGGTTGTGCTGGACCAATGACAGCTGGCCACATCGACACACCTGTACACAGGGACCAATGAGATGGCCTGGCTGACTAGAGCGCATTCTAAACAGATTTACACCCCCGCCTCCCAGCATTCCATTGTTGCCACGTTCTAATCACTACCTTGAAGCACAGAGAAATGAGAGAGAGAGAGAGAGAGAGAGACAGAGAGAGAGACAGAGAGAGAGACAGAGAGAGAGACAGAGAGATATGAGAGAGAGATATATGAGAGAGAGAGAGAGAGAGAGAGAGATATGAGAGAGAGAGAGAGATATGAGAGAGATATGAGAGAGAGAGAGATATGAGAGAGAGAGAGAGAGGTAAGAGAGAGAGACAGAGAGAGAGAGAGAGACAGAGAGAGAGAGAGAGATATGAGAGAGAGATATGAGAGAGAGAGATATGAGAGAGAGAGATATGAGAGAGAGACAGAGCGAGAGAGAGAGAGGGAGAGAGAGAGAGATATGAGAGAGAGAGATATGAGAGAGAGAGAGATATGAGAGAGAGAGATATGAGAGAGAGAAACCGTGTGTGTGTGGTGTGTCTGTCAGTCAGTCCTGAAGACAAACACAGAGAGACAGACAGCAGGAACCAGGATATGCTGCTGGCTCAGAGCCTCCACAGTCCCACACACTTTTCCCCTCCCTCCTTCTCTATCTCTACTTCTCTCCTTGTGTCTCTGGCCTTTTTCTATTCCTCTCCTTTGCTCGCTCTCTCTCTCTCTCTCTCTCTCTCTCTCTCTCTCTCTCTCAATTCAAGGGGCTTTATTGCCATGGGAAACATATGTTAACATTGCCAAAGTAAGTGAAGTAGATAATAAACAAAAGTGATATAAACTATAAAAATGAACAGTAAACATTACACTCACAGAAGTTCCAAAAGAATAAAGACATTTCAAATGTCATATTATGTCTATATACAGTGTAGTAACGATGTACAAATCTCTCTCAAATGTAAATACACTGGATTGGTCGAGGCGAGGAGTTCCCAGTCATTTTATTTCTAATGTACTAAGGGAAGCGCACCCCCCCCCCCCCCCCCTCCATCAGGGTGAGGGTAAGTAAGCAGTCATGCTGTATCCTGCCGTCAGTCTTAGTCAGATTGAATGATAACGTGGATGTTGATTAAGGCAGGCCCCCCCCCGCCCGCACCTCTCTGATTCAGACGGGTTGGGTTAAATGAAGACACATTTCAGTTGAATACATTCAGGTTATATAACTGACTAGGTACCCTCCTCTCCTCTCAAATGGAATCTCTCTCCATCACACACACACACACACACACACACCACACACACACACACACACACACACACACACTCTTACCAGGTTGATGAGTCGTCTCATGGCGTGCTCCTGGGTGCAGATGCACTCACAGGGGTCAAAGCCTCCCTCCGCCATTACGATCACCTGACAAAACACACACCTGGGATGAGAACACACACACACACACACCTGGGATGAGAACACACACACACACCTGGGACGAGAACACACACACACAGACCTGGGACGAGAACACACACACACACACCTGGGACGAGAACACACACACACACACACCTGGGATGAGAACACACACACACACACACCTGGGACGAGAACACACACACACACACCTGGGACGAGAACACACACACACCTGGGACGAGAACACACACACACACACCTGGGACGAGAACACACACACACAGCTTCAGAAAGTACCAGCATTTCCCAGGCTGCTTCACTCTGCTGATACCAACTGGATCTGAATGAATCACCACAGTCCACAGAGAGGAGACATTGTTGACATCGCAAATGCCCCCCCACTTGCTACCTGTGCCATAAAAGGCCCGAACCTCTTGGCAGATGCAGTAGCTCAGAGAGGCTTACAGTTTAAAAGCCACTTTTAAAATGTTTACTTGGACGTTGTGTAACTTATTTACACCGTCAATGACGTGGTTCTCATTCATTTTGGCCAAATAACAAGCAATGAGGAAATGGTTTACAGTTAAACAAAGCACATCCTGGAGCCTTTTATTTGTGCTACATGATCAGTACATAGTTACCAAGATAGTTAGGTACACATTGCCACCCTAGAAGCAAAGCAGAGACACATCTAATGAGTACTGGCCATGTAGGGGCGAGGTAGAAAGGTGAAATTACAGAAAGTCTCTGATGTAAAACAAAACGCAAATGTTAGATGCTAGCAAATGTTAGATGGTTAGCATGTTAGCAAATGTTAGATGGTTAGCCTGTTAGCAAATATTAGATGCTTAGCCTGTTAGCAAATGTTAGATGGTTAGCCTGTTAGCAAATGTTAGATGCTTAGCCTGTTAGCAAATGTTAGATGGTTAGCCTGTTAGCAAATGTTAGATGGTTAGCCTGTTAGCAAATATTAGATGCTTAGCCTGTTAGCAAATATTAGATGCTTAGCCTGTTAGCAAATATTAGATGCTTAGCCTGTTAGCAAATGTTAGATGCTTAGCCTGTTAGCAAATGTTAGATGCTTAGCCTGTTAGCAAATGTTAGATGCTTAGCCTGTTAGCAAATGTTAGATGCTTAGCCTGTTAGCAAATGTTAGATGCTTAGCCTGTTAGCAAATGTTAGATGCTTAGCCTGTTAGCAAATGTTAGATGGTTAGCCTGTTAGCAAATGTTAGATGCTTAGCCTGTTAACAAATGTTAAATGCTTAGCCTGTTAGCAAATGTTAGATGCTTAGCCTGTTAGCAAATGTTAGATGCTTAGCCTGTTAGCAAATGTTAAATGCTTAGCCTGTTAGCTAACGTCACTGTAGCCCTTGATCATGATTTTCAGTTCCATTACATACGAGTCATTGGACGAAAGTGTCTTCTGTGGGGGGGGAGTTTAGTTAAGAGCCCCGACTCTTGGTCTGAACATTAACAGGCATCGCTTGCTCTACGGTTTAAAAAGCATAAGGACCTTATCTTTCATATCGGCTAGAAATAATTTTCACAAAAAACAAAAGGCTACATTGATACACACCTTTATGGGATTAGAGTTCCCACACAGCCGTATTTCCATGTTACAGCGCTTGTTTACAGAAAACAGACAGAGTGAACCTGTGCTAATTAATTATCTGAGTCGCCGAACACCTGAGTGTCAACTGAAGACAGACGCCACAAACATGTCACTCAAAAATACTGTTTTTTGTAATGTTGCATTTGTGAAATGATTTTGATGTGAAAGTTTAAGAGGGATTTATGTTTCTAGAACCGTAGCGTAATAGAGAATCGATGCATGTCTAGATGGGAGTATTTAGCTGTTTTGGATTCCAGAGCCATATCGCCATTTTAACAGAACATTTAAGAAGTAACTTGAGGCCTCTTCAATTCAATATCGGGCTAACTGTAACTAGTCTCTGGGCACGTCCAAGGCTGACAAAGTCATCCTGTCTTGTATTATTGAACAATAAAAAGGAAACAAACTTGTCCTGTAGACATGTTTCATAAACGGGTGAAAAACGCAGAATGGGCTAAGATAACAATGTTACCGGTATATGCAGTTAAGTGGTTAGATGGCGTTATGTATTTCAAAACTTGTGTTTACTTCTAATGTAGCTGTAAGCTAAGTGTTGATGGCAACTGGTTCACGCAGTACTAACAGCTAGTAAGGCTAACATTAGTAGGCTATAGTTGGCTAGCAAGATTGCAAACTTATTTGTAACTATACATTCATAAAAGTATTTGCTTGTAAATTGGCTGATAATTCAATTGAAACCAGTAGTCATGACTGCGAATAATATGGGTTTAATTTTAAGTGAAGTTATTTTTGTTGGGAGTTCACTTGACATATATAGGGAATAGGCTGGCTTGTCGGGTCCTCCATATTACGTCAGACACCGCAATTTTATTTTCCGGCATGACTTCGGTTCTCTGATCAGTTTAATGTAATAACTCGAAAAATAGAGGTGTAACTTTGCATTGGAGCCTTTTGATGCATATTATAATCAAAATCCATTCGTTACGTGTGGTTGCGTTTATGCTACCTACCCTGCAGATTCAGTACTTTTACCCAGCCGAGCCAGCTAGCAACAATTAAACATTTGCGTTTTACTGTGTTATTGAAGGAACAGAGAGACGACACTTACCTGGACACTGATCCAGACGCAGCTTTAGAGTCCAGTGAATGTATTTTTCTTGTTGTTATCGTTCCCGGTAGTAGAACACGTTATCAGAAAGCCACAGCTGGCCAAACTGTTTTCATCTGTACAGTAGAAGATTCAGGGGCTCATTCATTATGCCAATTCTGTTGCAAAACGTGTCGTAAACGGAGGCAAACGAAACGGGAGGGGACCTACCTGAATCTGTCCAATAGAAACGGTCGTTTTAGTTGCAAAACGGAGAACTAATGATAACACCCAAGCTCTCTCTGCCCCGTCTGTGTTTTGATACAGTACGCGACAGCCACGTCACGGACATCACGCGAGATCTCCGAGCACACAGGGAACTCGTGTTTTTGGTCGTCACTAGTTACCACAGCCATAAAGTCATAAATCGCGACTATTTCTACAATTTCTCTTCTTCAATTGTATTTTAAATCTTAACCACACTGGCTATATTGTAAATATGTATGAAAACAAATTATACCAAAATTCTATTTAAGGTTATGCATAAGGTTAGCAATTTTGACTTTGTGACTGTGGTAACGTGGAAACCTTTGTTTTTTTCCCCAACTCAGCGTTTCAACTGTCTCAGACTCCCGATTGGTTTAGATATCCAGCGGGACATCATTTCAGCCAATCAAAGTCAGGAGCGAGTTAAAATGCGATGACTTACGGAAAGTAAACAAACCATACAGGGTCAATCAATCACCCAGTGACAGATGGAGTATATTATACAGAATAACAGTACATGTTAGGTGTACAACAAAATCAATATCTGCTGATTTAACTCCGTTGTCTTGTGTCATCTCTTTCCCCAAATAACCCCAGAAAAGTCTGTTCACGTGACTTCATGTTCAAGTGAATGATTTGAAAAGAAAAGCTTTATTTTCTCTGAATAGAGTCCATCCATGTTGACGGAAAAGGACAGAGATGTCTGGAAAAAATGTGTCACATATGATCTGCTGAACAGGGCCTAACAACAGGGAAGATGCTGGAGATGTCAGCTCCACTGTGATTTTTACCATCGACCATAGTCAATCTATTATACAGGACACTGGTAGCAAAGACACACAGACAGCGGGAATTAGTGACAATGTACAGTGTGTGTCAGAGAGATAATTTCCTAAACACTTGTGCGGCTACAATGTATCAATTGTGGTTGACACGGGCCCAAAATAACCTTCTTAGTCATATTAATGTTACATGTGAATAGTGTTATTTAATATTATGAGATATATGAGAAAGTTATGTATTCACACCATCCCATCATATCACATGACTCTAAAACAGAGGAATACAGCGGTGCTTGACAACAGCAAAAACACTTTCCTCTTTCTAGCCATTTCCACAAAACCAACCTTTCACAGACTAAACATTTTCTAGTAACGTTAGTTCTGTGGCAAAACTGTGTTCATATTTCCAGACTCAGTTACTGACAGACTGTGCGGCACGCATTTTCAAGAAAGGAGTGCTGTGTTTTTGAAGAGGGAAAGAAAGAGAGTGAACGAAACCGACGAGAGATAGATAGAGAGAGTCTAACAGAAGCTATCCACACAGCAACGGGAGTGGACCGAGGCCCGACCCAGTCACCCAGGTGTAACATCCCGCTACTGGAAGGAGGGAGACGGCAGAGCCATGGCGAATATAGCGGTCCAAAGAATCAAACGGGAGTTCAAAGAAGTTCTGAAAAGCGAAGAGGTTTGATAAATATCCTTATGGCAAATCATTATGCTTTTTTTTCTTCTCCAAAATCAGGTTAATAAATTAAAAGTGTGGTTGTTTATTTTGCAAGTTGTCATGTAAGGAAATGTCAGCTAGCTAACGTTAGCTTGCGAGTTAGCCAGTCTGCGTTTCTGATGCAGCAAAAAAAAAAGAGAGGCCCTATCAAGGAGAAGTTTATCGGTGATTGTGAGACAACATGCCCGGTGCGAAGTAAAAGGGTGTCGGCGACACAGACCAGGAAATATCGCGGAGTTAGCAAAGGGACAGGCCTGGGACAGATAGCAAAACAAAAGCCCCTAACGCCAAATGTCGAGTGTCAGCTCAAATAGTTGTCAAGATGCTAAAAATAGTTTTTTCACCCCTGTGTTGACGTTTTTGTAGCGGACGTTAGCTAACTACCTGAGGGGGGCAACTTGTCTTGCTAGGTAGCTAATACAGGGTAGCTAGCTTGTTAGCTAGCCTGCTAGTTTGACAGTTGCCTAGGTGCACCCCTCTCACTATGTAATAAGCTAGTGTCTTTGCTATGAAGACATTTAGGAAGTTTTGGACCCTGTAGCTAGCTAGCTAGACTGTTGTCATTTCTTAATATAGCACATCATGAGAGGCGTTAGCTGTTTAGCTTGCTAAATGGAATGTGTATCTCCCATGTCCTATTTCAATGAGAAGGGAAGTACTGGGTCAGACAGTGGACTCCTGCTATAACTGTGTTGATGGTGTCTGATGGACGGACCGTCAATGGATAAGGGTCCTACAGAACCACAATCTCTCTTCATCCCTCCCCCTCCCTCTATCCCTATCCCTCTCCCTCATCATCCCTCCCTCTCTCTTCATCCCCCTCCCTCTATCCCTCTCCCTCATCATCCCTCCCTCTCCCTCTCTCTTCATCTCTCCCCCTCCCTCTCTCTTCATCCCTCTCTCTCTTCATCCCCCTCTCTCTTCATCCCCCTCTCTCCCCCTCTCTCTCTCTGACAGACGAGTAAAAACCAGATCAAGGTGGACCTGGTAGATGAAAACTTCACAGAGCTGCGAGGAGAGATCGCAGGACCACCGGACACGCCGTACGAAGGTGACACACACACACACACATACATTTATACTGACTCCACACACACCTCCCTATACAGATCAGATATGCTGTTTCTCTCCTTTCTAAGGTGGAAGATTTCAACTGGAAATCAAAATCCCAGAAACGTATCCCTTTAACCCTCCCAAGGTAAGAAACATCACTTTAACCCTCCCAAAGGTAAGAGACACATCCCTTTAACAGTCCCAAGGTAAGAGACACATCCCTTTAACAGTCCCAAGGTATGCAGGGCATTCTGACAACTCACATGGCCTTTTATACCTGAAACAGAAGGGCGAAGACTGTACTAAATCACTATGATGGTACACTACTATCTAGTGTTTAACACCTCTCGCTCTCTCTCTCCCTCCCCCCCTCTCTCTCTCTCTCCCTCCCCCCCTCTCTCCAGGTGAGGTTCATCACTAAGATCTGGCACCCCAACATCAGCTCAGTAACAGGAGCCATCTGTCTTGACATCCTCAAAGACCAGTGGTGAGTCACACAGTTACGCGCCTCCTCTCTCCCTACAACTCCTCTCTATAACCCCTACTCTCTCCCCACCTCCGTCCCCCAGGGCAGCGCCTCCTCTCTCTAACCCCTACTCTCTCCCCACCTCCGTCCCCCAGGGCAGCGCCTCCTCTCTCTCTCCCAGGGCAGCGCCTCCTCTCTCTAACCCCTACTCTCTCCCTACCTCCGTCCCCCAGGGCAGCGCCTCCTCTCTCTAACCCCTACTCTCTCCCCACCTCCGTCCCCCAGGGCAGCGCCTCCTCTCTCTCTCCCAGGGCAGCGCCTCCTCTCTCTCTCCCAGGGCAGCGCCTCCTCTCTCTAACCCCTACTCTCTCCCCACCTCCGTCCCCCAGGGCAGCGCCTCCTCTCTCTCTCCCAGGGCAGCGCCTCCTCTCTCTAACCCCTACTCTCTCCCTACCTCCGTCCCCCAGGGCAGCAGCGATGACTCTGAGGACAGTACTGTTGTCCCTCCAGGCTCTTCTGGCTGCAGCTGAACCGGACGACCCCCAGGATGCAGTAGTGGCCAACCAGGTACCAGAACCTGTCTTGGTGTTTCTCCTCCCCGACGTGGTTCTGTAAATGGGTTTCTCCTCCCCGTCGTGGTTCTGTAAATGGGTTTCTCCTCCCCGACGTGGTTCTGTAAATGGGTTTCTCCTCCCCGACGTGGTTCTGTAAATGGGTTTCTCCTCCCCGACGTGGTTCTGTAAATGGGTTTCTCCTCCCCGACGTGGTTCTGTAAATGGGTTTCTCCTCCCGACGTGGTTCTGTAAATGGGTTTCTCCTCCCTGACGTGGTTCTGTAAATGGGTTTCTCCTCCCCGACGTGGTTCTGTAAATGGGTTTCTCCTCCCCGACGTGGTTCTGTAAATGGGTTTCTCCTCCCCGACGTGGTTCTGTAAATGGGTTTCTCCTCCCCGACGTGGTTCTGTAAATGGGTTTCTCCTCCCCGACGTGGTTCTGTAAATGGGTTTCTCCTCCTCCCCGACGTGGTTCTGTAAATGGGTTTCTCCTCCTCCCCGACGTGGTTCTGTAAATGGGTTTCTCCTCCCCGACGTCGTTCTGTAAATGGGTTTCTCCTCCCCGACGTGGTTCTGTAAATGGGTTTCTCCTCCTCCCCGACGTGGTTCTGTAAATGGGTTTCTCCTCCCCGACGTGGTTCTGTAAATGGGTTTCTCCTCCCCGACGTGGTTCTGTAAATGGGTTTCTCCTCCCTGACGTGGTTCTGTAAATGGGTTTCTCCTCCCCGACGTGGTTCTGTAAATGGGTTTCTCCTCCCTGACGTCGTTCTGTAAATGGGTTTCTCCTCCCCGACGTGGTTCTGTAAATGGGTTTCTCCTCCCCGACGTGGTTCTGTAAATGGGTTTCTCCTCCCCGACGTGGTTCTGTAAATGGGTTTCTCCTCCTCGACGTGGTTCTGTAAATGGGTTTCTCCTCCTCGACGTGGTTCTGTAAATGGGTTTCTCCTCCCCGACGTGGTTCTGTAAATGGGTTTCTCCTCCTCGACGTGGTTCTGTAAATGGGTTTCTCCTCCCCGACGTGGTTCTGTAAATGGGTTTCTCCTCCCCGACGTGGTTCTGTAAATGGGTTTCTCCTCCCCCCCGACGTGGTTCTGTAAATGGGTTTCTCCTCCTCGACGTGGTTCTGTAAATGGGTTTCTCCTCCTCGACGTGGTTCTGTAAATGGGTTTCTCCTCCCTGACGTGGTTCTGTAAATGGGTTTCTCCTCCCCGACGTGGTTCTGTAAATGGGTTTCTCCTCCCCCCCGACGTGGTTCTGTAAATGGGTTTCTCCTCCTCGACGTGGTTCTGTAAATGGGTTTCTCCTTGACGTGGTTCTGTAAATGGGTTTCTCCTCGACGTGGTTCTGTAAATGGGTTTCTCCTCGACGTGGTTCTGTAAATGGGTTTCTCCTCCCCGACGTGGTTCTGTAAATGGGTTTCTCCTCCCCGACGTGGTTCTGTAAATGGGTTTCTCCTCCCCGACGTGGTTCTGTAAATGGGTTTCTCCCCCCCGACGTGGTTCTGTAAATGGGTTTCTCCTCCCCGACGTGGTTCTGTAAATGGGTTTCTCCTCCTCCCCGACGTGGTTCTGTAAATGGGTTTCTCCTCCCCGACGTGGTTCTGTAAATGGGTTTCTCCCCCCCGACGTGGTTCTGTAAATGGGTTTCTCCTCCCCGACGTGGTTCTGTAAATGGGTTTCTCCTCCCCGACGTGGTTCTGTAAATGGGTTTCTCCTCCCCGTCGTGGTTCTGTAAATGGGTTTCTCCTCCTCGACGTGGTTCTGTAAATGGGTTTCTCCTCCTCGACGTGGTTCTGTAAATGGGTTTCTCCTCCTCGACGTGGTTCTGTAAATGGGTTTCTCCTCCTCGACGTGGTTCTGTAAATGGGTTTCTCCTCCCGACGTGGTTCTGTAAATGGGTTTCTCCCCCCCGACGTGGTTCTGTAAATGGGTTTCTCCTCCCCGACGTGGTTCTGTAAATGGGTTTCTCCTCCCCGACGTGGTTCTGTAAATGGGTTTCTCCTCGACGTGGTTCTGTAAATGGGTTTCTCCTCCCCGACGTGGTTCTGTAAATGGGTTTCTCCTCCTCGACGTGGTTCTGTAAATGGGTTTCTCCTCGACGTGGTTCTGTAAATGGGTTTCTCCTCCCCGACGTGGTTCTGTAAATGGGTTTCTCCTCCCCGACGTGGTTCTGTAAATGGGTTTCTCCTCCCCCCCGACGTGGTTCTGTAAATGGGTTTCTCCTCCCCGACGTCGTTCTGTAAATGGGTTTCTCCTCCTCGACGTGGTTCTGTAAATGGGTTTCTCCTCCTCCCCGACGTGGTTCTGTAAATGGGTTTCTCCTCCTCGACGTGGTTCTGTAAATGGGTTTCTCCTCCTCGACGTGGTTCTGTAAATGGGTTTCTCCTCCCTGACGTGGTTCTGTAAATGGGTTTCTCCTCCTCCCCGACGTGGTTCTGTAAATGGGTTTCTCCTCCCCGACGTGGTTCTGTAAATGGGTTTCTCCTCCTCGACGTGGTTCTGTAAATGGGTTTCTCCTCCTCGACGTGGTTCTGTAAATGGGTTTCTCCCCGACGTGGTTCTGTAAATGGGTTTCTCCTCCCCGACGTGGTTCTGTAAATGGGTTTCTCCTCCCCGACGTCGTTCTGTAAATGGGTTTCTCCTCCTCGACGTGGTTCTGTAAATGGGTTTCTCCCCGACGTGGTTCTGTAAATGGGTTTCTCCTCCCTGACGTGGTTCTGTAAATGGGTTTCTCCTCCTCGACGTGGTTCTGTAAATGGGTTTCTCCCCGACGTGGTTCTGTAAATGGGTTTCTCCTCCCCGACGTGGTTCTGTAAATGGGTTTCTCCTCCCCGACGTGGTTCTGTAAATGGGTTTCTCCTCCCCGACGTGGTTCTGTAAATGGGTTTCTCCTCCCCGACGTCGTTCTGTAAATGGGTTTCTCCTCCCTGACGTGGTTCTGTAAATGGGTTTCTCCTCCCCGACGTGGTTCTGTAAATGGGTTTCTCCTCCTTGACGTGGTTCTGTAAATGGGTTTCTCCTCCCCGACGTGGTTCTGTAAATGGGTTTCTCCTCCCCGACGTGGTTCTGTAAATGGGTTTCTCCTCCTCGACGTGGTTCTGTAAATGGGTTTCTCCTCCCCGACGTCGTTCTGTAAATGGGTTTCTCCTCCCTGACGTGGTTCTGTAAATGGGTTTCTCCTCCTCGACGTGGTTCTGTAAATGGGTTTCTCCTCCCCGACGTGGTTCTGTAAATGGGTTTCTCCTCCCCGACGTGGTTCTGTAAATGGGTTTCTCCTCCTCCCCGTCGTGGTTCTGTAAATGGGTTTCTCCTCCCCGACGTGGTTCTGTAAATGGGTTTCTCCTCCCCGACGTGGTTCTGTAAATGGGTTTCTCCTCCCCGACGTGGTTCTGTAAATGGGTTTCTCCTCCCCGACGTGGTTCTGTAAATGGGTTTCTCCTCCCCGACGTGGTTCTGTAAATGGGTTTCTCCTCCCCCCCGACGTGGTTCTGTAAATGGGTTTCTCCTCCCCCCCGACGTGGTTCTGTAAATGGGTTTCTCCTCCTCCTCGACGTGGTTCTGTAAATGGGTTTCTCCTCCCCGACGTGGTTCTGTAAATGGGTTTCTCCTCCCCGACGTGGTTCTGTAAATGGGTTTCTCCTCTCTCCAGTATAAGCAGAACCCAGAGATGTTCACGCAGACAGCCAGGTTATGGGGCCATTACTACGGTGGAGCCCCTGTACCCGGTCCAGAATACACACGGAAGATAGACAAACTCACTGCCATGGGCTTCGAAAAGGTAGGCAGACAGCTGTGTGGTGTCTCTCTCTCTCCTGACAGAATGCTGTGTGGTGTCTAACTCTCTCTCTCCTGACAGAATGCTGTGTGGTGTCTAACTCTCTCTCTCTCTCTCTCCTGACAGAATGCTGTGTGGTGTCTAACTCTCTCTCTCTCTCCTGACAGAATGCTGTGTGGTGTCTAACTCTCTCTCTCTCTCCTGACAGAATGCTGTGTGGTGTCTAACTCTCTCTCTCTCCTGACAGAATGCTGTGTGGTGTCTAACTCTCTCTCTCTCTCCTGACAGAATGATGTGTGGTGTCTAACTCTCTCTCTCTCTCTCTCCTGACAGAATGCTGTGTGGTGTCTAACTCTCTCTCTCCTGACAGAATGTTGTGTGGTGTCTAACTCTCTCTCTCTCTCCTGACAGAATGCTGTGTGGTGTCTAACTCTCTCTCTCTCCTGACAGAATGCTGTGTGGTGTCTAACTCTCTCTCTCTCCTGACAGAATGCTGTGTGGTGTCTAACTCTCTCTCTCCTGACAGAATGCTGTGTGGTGTCTAACTCTCTCTCTCCTGACAGAATGCTGTGTGGTGTCTAACTCTCTCTCTCTCTCCTGACAGAATGCTGTGTGGTGTCTAACTCTCTCTCTCTCTCCTGACAGAATGCTGTGTGGTGTCTAACTCTCTCTCTCTCTCCTGACAGAATGCTGTGTGGTGTCTAACTCTCTCTCTCTCTCCTGACAGAATGCTGTGTGGTGTCTAACTCTCTCTCTCTCTCCTGACAGAATGCTGTGTGGTGTCTAACTCTCTCTCTCTCTCTCCTGACAGAATGCTGTGTGGTGTCTAACTCTCTCTCTCTCCTGACAGAATGCTGTGTGGTGTCTAACTCTCTCTCTCTCTCTCTCCTGACAGAATGCTGTGTGGTGTCTAACTCTCTCTCTCTCTCTCCTGACAGAATGCTGTGTGGTGTCTAACTCTCTCTCTCTCTCCTGACAGAATGCTGTGTGGTGTCTCTCTCTCTCTCTCTCCTGACAGAATGCTGTGTGGTGTCTAACTCTCTCTCCTGACAGAATGCTGTGTGGTGTCTAACTCTCTCTCTCTCCTGACAGAATGCTGTGTGGTGTCTAACTCTCTCTCTCTCTCCTGACAGAATGCTGTGTGGTGTCTAACTCTCTCTCTCTCTCTCTCCTGGCAGAATGCTGTGTGGTGTCTAACTCTCTCTCTCTCTCTCCTGGCAGAATGCTGTGTGGTGTCTAACTCTCTCTCTCTCTCTCTCCTGGCAGAATGCTGTGTGGTGTCTAACTCTCTCTCTCTCTCTCTCCTGGCAGAATGCTGTGTGGTGTCTAACTCTCTCTCTCTCTCCTGACAGAATGCTGTGTGGTGTCTAACTCTCTCTCTCCTGACAGAATGCTGTGTGGTGTCTAACTCTCTCTCTCTCTCCTGACAGAATGCTGTGTGGTGTCTAACTCTCTCTCTCTCTCCTGACAGAATGCTGTGTGGTGTCTAACTCTCTCTCTCCTGACAGAATGCTGTGTGGTGTCTAACTCTCTCTCTCCTGACAGAATGCTGTGTGGTGTCTAACTCTCTCTCTCTCCTGACAGAATGCTGTGTGGTGTCTAACTCTCTCTCTCTCTCTCTCCTGACAGAATGCTGTGTGGTGTCTAACTCTCTCTCTCCTGACAGAATGCTGTGTGGTGTCTAACTCTCTCTCTCTCTCCTGACAGAATGCTGTGTGGTGTCTAACTCTCTCTCTCTCCTGACAGAATGCTGTGTGGTGTCTAACTCTCTCTCTCTCTCCTGACAGAATGCTGTGTGGTGTCTAACTCTCTCTCTCTCTCCTGACAGAATGCTGTGTGGTGTCTAACTCTCTCTCTCTCTCCTGACAGAATGCTGTGTGGTGTCTAACTCTCTCTCTCTCTCCTGACAGAATGCTGTGTGGTGTCTAACTCTCTCTCTCTCTCTCTCCTGACAGAATGCTGTGTGGTGTCTAACTCTCTCTCTCTCTCTCTCCTGACAGAATGCTGTGTGGTGTCTAACTCTCTCTCTCTCTCCTGACAGAATGCTGTGTGGTGTCTAACTCTCTCTCTCTCTCTCTCCTGACAGAATGCTGTGTGGTGTCTAACTCTCTCTCTCTCTCTCCTGACAGAATGCTGTGTGGTGTCTAACTCTCTCTCTCTCTCCTGACAGAATGCTGTGTGGTGTCTAACTCTCTCTCTCTCTCCTGACAGAATGCTGTGTGGTGTCTAACTCTCTCTCTCTCTCTCCTGACAGAATGCTGTGTGGTGTCTAACTCTCTCTCTCTCTCTCCTGACAGAATGCTGTGTGGTGTCTAACTCTCTCTCTCTCTCTCTCCTGACAGAATGCTGTGTGGTGTCTAACTCTCTCTCTCTCCTGACAGAATGCTGTGTGGTGTCTAACTCTCTCTCTCTCCTGACAGAATGCTGTGTGGTGTCTAACTCTCTCTCTCTCCTGACAGAATGCTGTGTGGTGTCTAACTCTCTCTCTCTCTCTCCTGACAGAATGCTGTGTGGTGTCTAGCTCTCTCTCTCTCTCTCCTGACAGAATGCTGTGTGGTGTCTAACTCTCTCCTGACAGAATGCTGTGTGGTGTCTAACTCTCTCTCTCTCTCTCCTGACAGAATGCTGTGTGGTGTCTAACTCTCTCCTGACAGAATGCTGTGTGGTGTCTAACTCTCTCTCTCTCTCTCCTGACAGAATGCTGTGTGGTGTCTAACTCTCTCTCTCCTGACAGAATGCTGTGTGGTGTCTAACTCTCTCTCCTGACAGAATGCTGTGTGGTGTCTAACTCTCTCTCTCTCTCCTGACAGAATGCTGTGTGGTGTCTAACTCTCTCTCTCCTGACAGAATGCTGTGTGGTGTCTAACTCTCTCTCTCTCTCCTGACAGAATGCTGTGTGGTGTCTAACTCTCTCTCTCTCCTGACAGAATGCTGTGTGGTGTCTAACTCTCTCTCTCTCTCCTGACAGAATGCTGTGTGGTGTCTAACTCTCTCTCTCTCTCCTGACAGAATGCTGTGTGGTGTCTAACTCTCTCTCTCTCTCCGGACAGAATGCTGTGTGGTGTCTAACTCTCTCTCTCCGGACAGAATGCTGTGTGGTGTCTAACTCTCTCTCTCTCCTGACAGAATGCTGTGTGGTGTCTAACTCTCTCTCTCCTGACAGAATGCTGTGTGGTGTCTAACTCTCTCTCCTGACAGAATGCTGTGTGGTGTCTAACTCTCTCTCTCTCCTGACAGAATGCTGTGTGGTGTCTAACTCTCTCTCTCTCTCTCCTGACAGAATGCTGTGTGGTGTCTAACTCTCTCTCTCTCTCTCCTGACAGAATGCTGTGTGGTGTCTAACTCTCTCTCTCTCCTGACAGAATGCTGTGTGGTGTCTAACTCTCTCTCCTGACAGAATGCTGTGTGGTGTCTAACTCTCTCTCTCTCTCCTGACAGAATGCTGTGTGGTGTCTAACTCTCTCTCTCTCCTGACAGAATGCTGTGTGGTGTCTAACTCTCTCTCTCCTGACAGAATGCTGTGTGGTGTCTAACTCTCTCTCTCTCCTGACAGAATGCTGTGTGGTGTCTAACTCTCTCTCTCTCCTGACAGAATGCTGTGTGGTGTCTAACTCTCTCTCTCTCTCCTGACAGAATGCTGTGTGGTGTCTAACTCTCTCTCTCTCTCCTGACAGAATGCTGTGTGGTGTCTAACTCTCTCTCTCTCTCCTGACAGAATGCTGTGTGGTGTCTAACTCTCTCTCTCTCTCTCCTGACAGAATGCTGTGTGGTGTCTAACTCTCTCTCTCTCTCCTGACAGAATGCTGTGTCTAACTCTCTCTCTCCTGACAGAATGCTGTGTGGTGTCTAACTCTCTCTCTCTCTCTCCTGACAGAATGCTGTGTGGTGTCTAACTCTCTCTCTCTCTCTCCTGACAGAATGCTGTGTGGTGTCTAACTCTCTCTCTCTCTCCTGACAGAATGCTGTGTGGTGTCTAACTCTCTCTCTCCTGACAGAATGCTGTGTGGTGTCTAACTCTCTCTCTCTCTCCTGACAGAATGCTGTGTGGTGTCTAACTCTCTCTCTCTCCTGACAGAATGCTGTGTGGTGTCTAACTCTCTCTCTCTCTCTCCTGACAGAATGCTGTGTGGTGTCTAACTCTCTCTCTCTCTCTCTCTCCTGACAGAATGCTGTGTGGTGTCTAACTCTCTCTCCTGACAGAATGCTGTGTGGTGTCTAACTCTCTCTCTCTCTCCTGACAGAATGCTGTGTGGTGTCTAACTCTCTCTCTCTCTCTCTCCTGACAGAATGCTGTGTGGTGTCTAACTCTCTCTCTCTCCTGACAGAATGCTGTGTGGTGTCTCTCTCTCTCCTGACAGAATGCTGTGTGGTGTCTAACTCTCTCTCTCCTGACAGAATGCTGTGTGGTGTCTAACTCTCTCTCTCTCCTGACAGAATGCTGTGTGGTGTCTAACTCTCTCTCTCTCTCCTGACAGAATGCTGTGTGGTGTCTAACTCTCTCTCTCTCTCCTGACAGAATGCTGTGTGGTGTCTAACTCTCTCTCTCTCTCCTGACAGAATGCTGTGTGGTGTCTAACTCTCTCTCTCTCTCCTGACAGAATGCTGTGTGGTGTCTAACTCTCTCTCTCTCTCCTGACAGAATGCTGTGTGGTGTCTAACTCTCTCTCTCTCTCCTGACAGAATGCTGTGTGGTGTCTAACTCTCTCTCTCTCCTGACAGAATGCTGTGTGGTGTCTAACTCTCTCTCTCTCCTGACAGAATGCTGTGTGGTGTCTAACTCTCTCTCTCTCTCCTGACAGAATGCTGTGTGGTGTCTAACTCTCTCTCTCTCTCCTGACAGAATGCTGTGTGGTGTCTAACTCTCTCTCTCTCCTGACAGAATGCTGTGTGGTGTCTAACTCTCTCTCTCTCTCTCCTGACAGAATGCTGTGTGGTGTCTAACTCTCTCTCTCTCTCCTGACAGAATGCTGTGTGGTGTCTAACTCTCTCTCTCTCTCCTGACAGAATGCTGTGTGGTGTCTAACTCTCTCTCTCTCCTGACAGAATGCAGTAATCGCTGCTTTGTCTTCTAAATCCTGGGACGTGGAGACGGCGACAGAACTACTCCTTAGCAACTGAGACCCAGCAAGAAACCCCCCCTCTTGACCTCATCTCCGTTCTCCTCATGGTGCCCTCCGATGCCTTCTAACCACAAAGCCCAAACTGAGCCTTTACTGGGGTGATGTCATAGTTTCAGCCCTCCTCGTCCAATAGACTTCCTGGTGTCCTTTCAGCCCAAACATCACCAACCCCATCCGCTTCGGTTCTTCCCTTTCCAACATTGATCCACTGTTACCTGGTGGAGCCTACTGGCTGAGAGAGACAGACCACACACCGCCGGACAAATACACGGCGGAAAACTTCTACAGGTCTAGGATCAGTCTCTCCTCAAGGATTTATCTGTAACTGTACAAATACACGGCGGAAAACTTCCTGGATATTATAAAATTAAAAAAAATACGTAAACTGTGCTTCAGTTTTACTCACGACTAGAAGGAAAGAAATTGACTATTTTGGTTGGCCGACCAGGGAGTTCGTCCGAATGTCCCGATTGGCTGGTTGAAGTGACTTATGCGTTTGATTGGCCCAGTCTG
The DNA here is from genome assembly GCF_016432855.1 of Salvelinus namaycush. Taxonomy (NCBI): domain Eukaryota; kingdom Metazoa; phylum Chordata; class Actinopteri; order Salmoniformes; family Salmonidae; genus Salvelinus; species Salvelinus namaycush. The sequence continues at coordinate 2,101 of NW_024059189.1, read as the reverse complement.
CTCCCCCCCCCCCCACGAGGAAGAAACCTCTTTCTCAGCAGAGCAAACTCACCGATCCGCTGGATCTATATTTTATTTAAAAAAAAGACTCTTCCCTCTTTTCACTGTCTTCCTGTTCCACTATCGCACGATAACGACGGAGAAGAAGAACTGCACGACAGAGTAGGGACCACTACCCCCCCCCCATAAGGCTCTGGTCAAAAGTAGTGCACTATATAAGAGATAGGCTGCCATTTTGTTTTGTTTTTAAACGCAGTCGGGGAGTTATCAGTCTGAAGGAAACAGCAGCCGTCAGACCTGGGTTCAGATGCTATTTGAAATCTTTCAGCTTTAGTCTGCCTTTTGAGAGCCAGATGGGAGGGGTTTACAGTATTTATTGGCCCGTGACGCCAGGCGAACTCAATCAAGCACAGATAAAGGGTTTGAAATGATATCGAGGGTGTTTGAACCCGGGTGTGGACGGCGTACAATCGCATGATTATTTATTGTGAGACTGTCAACGTTACTTTTATTAAAAAACTACCTGGAAAATCAAAATGTTTTTTTTTTTTACCGTCTTCATTTGTTCATTACATTTTACACCCTTTAAGGATCAGTCTGTGGTTTTGTAAAAAGGAACATTCATCCATATTTTGTCTCGAACCAGCGATCTTTAAATGACTGACCCAACGCTCTAACCGCTGGGGGTCTAGGCTACCTGCCGTCCACCTGCTGGGGGTCTAGGCTACCTGCCGTCCACCTGCTGGGGGTCTAGGCTACCTGTAGTAACCTGCTGGGGGTCTAGGCTACCTGCCGTCCACCTCCTGTAGTAACCTACTGGGGGTCTAGGCTACCTGCCGTCCACCTGCTGGGGGTCTAGGCTACCTGTAGTAACCTGCTGGGGGTCTAGGCTACCTGCCGTCCACCTCCTGTAGTAACCTACTGGGGGTCTAGGCTACCTGCCGTCCACCTCCTGTAGTAACCTACTGGGGGTCTAGGCTACCTGCCGTCCACCTCCTGTAGTAACCTGCTGGGGGTCTAGGCCGTCCACCTCCTGTAGTAACCTGCTGGGGGTCTAGGCTACCTGCTGTCCACCTCCTGTAGTAACCTGCTGGGGGTCTAGTCTACCTGTAGTAACCTGCTGGGGGTCTAGGCTACCTGTAGTAACCTGCTGGGGGTCTAGGCTACCTGCCGTCCACCTCCTGTAGTAACCTGCTGGGGGTCTAGTCTACCTGCCGTCCACCTCCTGTAGTAACCTGCTGGGGGTCTAGTCTACCTGTAGTAACCTACTGGGGGTCTAGGCTACCTGCTGTCCACCTCCTGTAGTAACCTACTGGGGGTCTAGTCTACCTGTAGTAACCTACTGGGGGTCTAGTCTACCTGTAGTAACCTACTGGGGGTCTAGGCTACCTGCTGTCCACCTCCTGTAGTAACCTGCTGGGGGTCTAGTCTACCTGTAGTAACCTACTGGGGGTCTAGGCTACCTGCTGTCCACCTCCTGTAGTAACCTACTGGGGGTCTAGGCTACCTCCTGGGGGTCTAAGCTACCTGCCGTCCACCTCCTGTAGTAACCTACTGGGGGTCTAGTCTACCTGTAGTAACCTACTGGGGGTCTAGGCTACCTGTAGTACCTACTGGGGTCTAGTCTACCTGCTGTCCACCTCCTGTAGTAACCTACTGGGGGTCTAGTCTACCTCCTGGGGGTCTAGGCTAGCTGCTGTCCACCTCCTGTAGTAACCTACTGGGGGTCTAGTCTACCTGCTGTCCACCTCCTGTAGTAACCTGCTGGGGGTCTAGGCTACCTGCCGTCCACCTCCTGGGGGTCTAGGCTACCTGCTGTCCACCTCCTGTAGTAACCTACTGGGGGTCTAGTCTACCTGCTGTCCACCTCCTGTAGTAACCTGCTGGGGGTCTAGTCTACCTGTAGTAACCTGCTGGGGGTCTAGTCTACCTGCTGTCCACCTCCTGTAGTAACCTGCTGGGGGTCTAGTCTACCTGCTGTCCACCTCCTGTAGTAACCTCCTGGGGGTCTAGGCTACCTCCTGGGGGTCTAGGCTAGCTGCTGTCCACCTCCTGTAGTAACCTCCTGGGGGTCTAGGCTACCTCCTGGGGGTCTAGGCTA
>NW_024059188.1:7500-39710 GCF_016432855.1 Salvelinus namaycush | reverse complement strand
GTGATGTAGAGCTCTGTAGCTGGTGAACGGAATGAGCAGCAGTACCGGGGGAATCCATGACAGTACCCCCCCATGATGCACTGCACCAGCAGCGGGACAACACCAACCTCGAGGAAAACCACAGGCATGCGGTGCGGGTCGGTCAGGGCCAGTTAAACATCAGTTAAACTGATGAAGTTGTGCCGTCATCGGACGAGCCAGTTGCAGCTGCCAAAATTGCGGCGGAGTCAGACGGACCAGTGGCAGCTGCCGAATTTGCGGCGGCGTCGGACGGACCAGTTGCAGCGGTGTCGGGACCAGCCAGTTGCAGCTGCCGAAGTTGCACCTGGTTCGGATACGCGAAGGAGACGAGTGGAAGACAGCCTTCAACACAGCCAGTGGACACTATGAGTACCAGTGTTTTGAACTCACGCTGTCTTCCAGGCCCTGGTCAACAATGTACTCCGGGACATGTAGAATTGTTTTGTATTTGTCTACCTCGATGACATCCTGGTATTCTTTCGTTCTTCCCAAGAACACATTCTCCATGTTCGACAAGTCCTTCAGCGCCTCATGAAGAATCAGTTGTTTGTAAAAAGCTGAGAAGTGCGAGTTCCATCTGTTACGCACGCCTCTAAGAAGAGGGAACGCACCCTGCTACAACTCAACTCCCCGTGGAGTGAAAGAGGTATGGGACTGTAGGTGCGAGTAAGGATGACAAAAGGCAGAGAATTGTACCATTTACAAGGAATTTATTCCGTCACACGGTAATTTTGGGGAAAAGGGGCTGGACAGAACCAAAGCAAAGAAAGTAAATATCAAAGCCCCCTCTCCTACCTTACCTACCTACCCACTACTTACCTAACTTAGCACCACCTGGTCGCGCTAAACAAAATAGAGGGGGTGGTCCACCCAGGTCTTACCTAGTGTGCCTAGACAGTGTGAATATACTACGGGTATATGTATGCCCGCGGGCCTCTTGCCTAAGCACTCCCTAGGTGCCTTCCCCTTCCCCCCTGGGAACAAATGAAACAGAAAACAAACTACTTCACAACAAAACTGAAACAGAATTATCCAAATGTAATTAACTTTTCTGCACCAAGGATACCGAATACGGGTTCACTTTCCTAAACAACCGCTGAATTGCAGGGCGCCAAATTCAAAAATATTCCTAAAAATATTATAATCATGCAATCACAAGTGAAATATACCAAAACACAGCTTAGCTTGTTGTTAATCCACCTATGGTGTCAGATCTTGAAAATATATTTTACAGCGAAAGAAATCCAAGCTTTTGTGAGTGTAGCTTTCAATGCTATAACAGCTTAGCCTTATATTAGCTTGGCTAGCTTGGTCACGAAAGTAAGAAAAGCAATCAAATGAATCGCTTACCTTTGATAATCTTCGGGTGTTCCCACTCACGAGACCCCCAGTTACACAACAAATGTTATTTTTGTTCGATAAATATTACTTTTATCACAAAAAAACGCCATTTGGGTTGCGCGTAATGATGAAAAAACAAAAGCCGTGTTCCGTTCGACAAATCCCAAAAAGTATCCGAAATGGTCGTAGAAACATTCAAAATGTTTTTTTATAATCAAACCTCAGGTTGTCTTTAACAAGCATAATCGATAATATTTCAACCGGAGCATAACCTATTCATTAAGAGAAAATGAAAATGGTGAGCTCCTCCCGCGCGCGCAGGAAATATTCAGAGGACACCTGACCTCTTTTGAAACATCTCGCTCATTTTTCAAAATAAAAGCCTGAAACTATGTCTAAAGCCTGGTCACAGCCTGATGAAGCCATTGAAAAAAATATCTGGTTGATACCCCTTTAAATGGAGGTTAGACAGGCCAGGAAACATTTATTTTTATTTTTTTATATCACTTCCGGGTTACTTTTTCTCAGGATTTCGCTTGCAGAATAAGTATTGTTTTTCTCACAGACAATATTTTGACAGTTTTGGAAACTTTGGAGTGTTTTCTATCCTAATCTGTAAATTATATGCATATTCTACGATCTGGGCCAGAGAAAATTTCTGTTTACGTTGGGTACGTTATTTGAAAAAAGAAACCAATTCTGACCCCTAGCGCTAAGAAGTTAAACAATTTATTAGCACACACATACCTCAAATCAGCGGCTACAAAAATACTTAACCTCTAATTCCTCCCAAACCCGGATCCGGGAGCACCCCCATCAGTAAAAAAGCTGACTAGCATAGCCTAGCATAGCGTCACAAGTAAATACTAGCATCTAAATATCATTAAATCACAAGTCCAAGACACCAGATGAAAGATACACATCTTGTGAATCCAGCCATCATTTCAGATTTTTAAAATGTTTTACAGGGAAGACACAATATGTAAATATATTAGCTAACCACGTTAGCAAAAGACACCACTTTTTTTACTCCACCATTTTTTTACTCCATCAGTAGCTATCACAAATTCGACCAAATAAAGATATAAATAGCCACTAACCAAGAAACAACTTCATCAGATGACAGTCTGATAACATATTTATTGTATAGCATATGTTTTGTTAGAAAAATGTGCATATTTCAGGTATAAATCATAGTTTACCATTGCAGCCACCATCACAACTCTCACCAAAGCGACTAGAATAACTACAGAGGGCAACGTGAATTACCTAAATACTCATCATAAAACATTTCTGAAAAATACACAGCGTACAGCAAATGAAAGACAAACATCTTGTGAATCCAGCCAATATTTCAGATTTTTTAAGTGTTTTACAGCGAAAACACAATATAGCATTATATTAGCTTACCACAATAGCAAACCACACAACAGCATTGATTCAAGCCAAAAATAGCGATAACGTATAACCCAGCAAAATATATTAATTTTTTCACTGACCTGCTCAGAATTCTTCAGATGACAGTCCTATAACATCATATTACACAATGCATATAGAGTTTGTTCGAAAATGTGCATATTTAGCGGCACAAATCGTGGTTATACAATGAGAAAAGTAGCCAAGCTGCAAAGAAAATGTCAGGAGAAATCTTGGCAAAGGCACCTATTCTAATCGATAAGTAATCATAAACTTGACTAAAAAATACAGGTTGGACAGCAAATGAAAGATAAATTAGTTCTTAATGCAATCGCTGTGTTATATTTTTTAAATTAACGTTACTGCTACATACAGCGTGCGCTAAAGCGAGACCGCACCGAAATTCATGGCGGAATTATTGTTTAACATTTCTCAACATAAATACAAATTAACAACATAAAGACTTCTTACTATTTGACGAGCTTCCATCAGAATCTTGGGCAAGGTGTCCTTTCTCCAGAACAATCGTCTTTTGGTTGAAAGATGTCCTCTTCTCCTGTAGAAATAGCAGCTAACGCTAGCTATGTGCAGGAGAGGTGTCCAACTGGTGATAGCGCGACACAAAGAAATTCCTGAAAATCGCAATAAACTGATATAAACTGCTATAAGTCGGTTTAAATTAACTACCGTATGAAGTTTTTAAGACAAAAATCAAATTAAATCAGAGCCGGAGATATAGAACTGCTAAAACGAAAGCTTTTCAGGACGCCATTGTGATGTCCCTCCTGCGCCAGGCGCCCCGTTGAAAAGGTCGGACCTTCCGTTCCACGGGCTTATATAGGGCCCCAGATGGTGCAATCCACTCCATTCAAATTCTCACCGCTTACTGACATCTAGAGGAAGGCGTATGCAGTGCATGTAGCCCCATAGCTTACATGGGAATTTATAAACTGACCCCAGAACAGAGACCTCGATTTCAGAAATCTCACTCCTTGACAGGAAGTGTGCTGCAGAATGAGTTCTGTTTCACGCAGAGAAATAATTCAAACGGTTTTAGAAACTAGAGAGTGTTTTCTATCCAATAGTAATAATAATATGCATATTGTACGAGCAAGAATTGAGTACGAGGCAGTTTAATTTGGGAACGAATTTTTACAAAGTCGAAATGGCGCCCCCCTATTGCCAACAGCTCTCTCTCAGCAACAGGACATAACCATCTCTGTTAGCAACAATCAACATAATGACCCTTAGCCATCAACCTCCTCTTTCAGCAATGATCTTTCTTTTGAGCAACAGAACACTGTTTTTTTATAGCTGGAGAAGGAGTTTAAAGGGATACAGCTGTATCCTGACGAGGGGGCGGGGTCAGCTCCAATCAGCCATGGAGTCAACCAATCAGCTGCTTGAAGGGATTTCAGGAAGCCATTTCCTGAAATACACACAAATACACAAACTACAAACTACAACACAGAAAACGTAACACAACGCTCCGCTATCTCCTTTCTGGGATACGTCATCACTGAAGGGAATGTCCAGATGGATCCAGAAAAGGTGAGAGCGGTGCTGGATTGGCCCCAACGTCCAGAGTGCAGCTACAATGGTTTCTGGGGTTTGCTATTTTCCACCACTATTTCATTCAGGGCCAAGGCACCCTGGCGGCTCCCCTCTCTGCACTCACCTCCCCCAAGGTACCGTTCACATGGTCCCCAGCAGTGGACAGGGCTTTTGTGGATCTGAAGCAGTGATTCACTACTGCCCCCGATCCTCATCCATCCGGATCCGACCCGTCAGTTTGTGGTTGAGGTTGACGCTTCCGACGTGGGAGTAGGGGCTGTCCTTTCCCAGCGATCCGTACAGGACCAAAAGCTTCATCCCTGTGCCTTCATGTCCCATTGTCTCAACTTTGCAGAATGGAACTATGACGTTGGGAACCAGGAACTCTCCCTTAGGAACTCCTAGCAGTTAAGATGGCTCTGAAGGAGTGGAGGAACCGGCTGGAAGGGCGGAACATCCATTTTTGGTTTGGACGGACCATAAGTATTTAGAATAACTCAACATCTCCTACCTCCCTCTCTCTTCTGTACAGTTCCGCTGCCACACCCTCTGAATCTGAGACCATCCTCTCTGCCTCATGTCTGGCGGCTTCAGTTGCCTTGGGTATTGAGGCCCTGGTCCGCAAGGCACAATGTTCCCAGCCAGACCCTGGGGGGGACCAGGCTAACCCGAATGTTTGTTCCTGATTCAGCCCGGCCTCAGGTCCTGGAATGGGCTCACTCCTCCAGGCTTACCTGTCATACTGGTGCCCGTCGTATCCTCCGAAAATGCTTCTGGGGACCCATCATGGCTCCTGATGTCTCGGCCTTCATTGAGCATGCATTGTGTGCTTCGCGGCAAGCTCCGTCTGGCCTCTTTCAGCCACTCCCTGTTCCTCATTGCCCTTGGTCCCATATTTCCTTGGATATTGTCACTGGGCTTCCACCGTCAGATGGCAACACCACCACCCTGATGGTGGTGGATAGATTCTCCAAAGCAGCCAATTTCATTCCTCTCCCCAAGTTACCGTCAGCCAAGGAGACAGCCCAGCTCAGGGTGCAGCACGTCTTCCAAATCCATGGCCTCCCGGTCGACACTGTCTCTGATCAGGTTCCTCAGTTCTCGTCCCGATTCTGGAAGGCGTTCTGCACCCTTATCGGGTCGTCGGCCAGCCTGTCGTCCGGGTTTCATCCCCAATCCAGCGGTCAGTCGGAGCGAGCCAATCAAGACATAGAAACAACACATCGGTGACTCATCTCTAGTAACCCCACCACCTGGAGCAACTGGTCTGGATGGAGTATGCACTCTTCCTTACTCTCCCCCTTCGAGTGCTCCTTGGGGTATCAGCCCCAACACTTACCACGCTGCGTTTTGGTCCTCTTCTCCTTCACCAGATGAAAATCGTGACAGAATCACCCACCAACACCGGACCAAGCAGCGTGGTAAATTGGAGCAGTGCAATCTGGACTCATGGACATGCGAGGAGATTTTGGACGGTAAGGGACCCTGGGCACAGGCTGGAGAATATCGCCGCCCCAAGGAAGAACTGGTAAACTGAGCGGCGGCGATATGAGGAGTTAGCACGGCAGCGCGACAGGCACGAGAGGCAGCCCCCCCAAAAAATTGGCGATAGACCTGAGCCAACTCCCCGTGCTTGTCGTAAGCAGCGCGTTACTGGTCAGGTACCGTGTAATGCGGTGAAGCGCACGGTGTCGCCAGTACGCACTCATAGCCCGGAGCGCTATAGGCCAGCCCCCCGCAAGTGCCATGCGAGAGTGGGCATCCAGCCACGGCTCAGCGTGTCTGGTTTCCGGTACGCCGTTTCGGCCCAGGGTATCCTGCGCCGGCTCTGCGTGCGGTGTCTCCGGGGCGCTGGGAAGGTGCAGTGCGTCCTATGCCTGCGCCCCGCCCGTGCCGGGCGAATGTGGGCATTGAGCCTAAGGGAGAGGTGCAGATCTCCAGTGCTCCCCCACAGCTCGGTTCAACCTGTGTCTGCACTCTGGATGGTCCGGGCTAAAGTGGTCATCCAGCCTGGAGGAGTGGTGCCAAGGCTACGCACCAGAGCTCCAGTGCTCCTCCACAGCCCGGTCCATCCGGTGCCTCCTCCATGCACCAGGCCTCCTGTAGGTGTCCCCAGCCTGGTCCTGTGGCAGCCCCACGCACCAGGCTGTCTCTCCATCTCCGCCCGTCTGTCCTAAGCTGCCGGAGCCGCCCGTCTGTCCTGAGCTGCCAGAGCCGCCCGTCAGTCAGATTTTCAAATGGATTAGTTGCTTTTTAGGGGAAGTCACTCATTCAAATTGAGATTTGTATAACTCAACTTAAAATTACTTGTTCTCCTCATTTGGGGGCAATTGTAACACTGTGTTACAATTGCCCCCAACTCATCAGCCATAAGAAAACCTTGTGTGCCCGAGCAAGAGATGACAATACGGACATTTGAATCAAGTCAATGCCAACATGGTAATGATTATGATATTTTGAATTACTGGACGTTAATGCTCAGGACAGTATAAAAATACTTTTCAAGAGAGAACCTAAATGGGTAATGAGTAAGTTTCATCACTCTAGTTTGCTTCTGTTTTGGAGAAAATCAAGGTGTTATAAAACCAAGTTGCTGTTGTCCCCCCCCCCGCATTTTCCCTCAAATATGATATGAATTAAATCAAAATCAACATTCATGAATTCATATTTCTTGAATTGTTATTCCAAGTTACTGTAAAAGTTTGTCCTCTGTTGTAACTCTGATGGTGACTGAATCTCATCCATATTTCACAGCATCGCACCAGTTCCAGGATAAATAAAAACCAATTATATTTTATATATTCATTAGAACAGTTCATTTCTATGAATAGAACGTTGCTACATGCAGAATAAAGATTTCACCAGGGAAAGAACTGCTCACTGCAACCCTGGGTGACCCAGAGAGAGAGGGTGTGTCTGTGTGTGTGTGTGTGTATATGTGTGTGTGTGTGTGTGGGTGCATGCGTGTGATTTAGGAGATCCTAACAGTGTAGACCAGCAGCTCGTAACCCAGAACAATAAAAAGTTTCCCCTCTGAGCGGCTCTGTGCCATTGTTTGTGTGTGTGTGTGTGTGTGTGTGTGTGTGTGTGTGTGTGTGTGTGTGTGTGTGTGTGTGTGTGTGTGTGTGTGTGTGTGTGTGTGTGTGTGTGTGTGTGTGTGTGTGTGTGTTTGGACGGTGGTAGGAGGTGACGGGGTGGTGACCTCCAGTAAAAAGTGATTGGTTCAACAAGCTACACATGTCAAACTCTTGACCTGTGCCCTCTCTGTGGAGGAAAGCCTCTCTCTGCTGGTTCACCAGGGCCAGCCTCGCTAAACAAGGCAATGGTCATATTCACTCAGCGTTAAAACTTCTTGCCACTATAGGGGGTGCTGTTTCACATTAGCATAATTTCCTCTACAGATTAAACGGCTTCCTACTCAATTCTTGATCGTACAATATGCATATTATTATTATTATTGGATAGAAAACACTCTCTAGTTTCTATAGCCGTTGGAATTTTGTCTCTGAGTGAAACAGAACTCAATCTACAGCACTTTTCATTATAGGGAGTCAGATTTCAAACATTTTGGCCACTGATCTGGAGTCAGTTTAAAGGTCCGTGTAAATGCTATGGAGAAACAGACACGTCTTACGTCTTCCCCTGGATGTCAGTGCGTGATCACGCTTTGAATGGAGTCGATTGCGCAATCAGGGGCTGTATAAAACAGAAAATACCGGAAGCAGCTTCCCTTTGCTGCCTGCGCCTTGCGCGCGAAGGACATCGGACTCGCCTCCTTCCAAGCGTTAGTTTAGGAAGTAATATTTCTCCGGTCATGTTTTTACCCGTTATAGGTGTTAACAGCATCATAAGGTAGTTAATTTGAACCGTTGTATAGCAATTTATATCCTTTTAGTGCGATTTTGAGGCATTGCTTTGTTGTGCACTTTGAAGCGCTGGGCACGTTTGGGGGTCCCGGTCGTACGTTAGTGGGCATTTCGACGGACAAGTGGACATCTTTCGACCAAAAGAAGATTAGACCCAAGAAAGGATTCTTTGCCCAAGATTCTGATGGAAGAACAGCTCACAGTAAGAACAATTTATGATGATAAATCGTGTTTCTGTCGAAAAATGTTACACGCTTACGCCGCCATTTTGTTTTGTATAGCTTCGCTCGGCGCAACCTGTATTGAAAAGTAAGGATAATTTAAAAAATGTAAATCAGCGATTGCATTAAGAACTAGTTTGTCTTTCGATTCCTGTCAACCCTGTATTTTTTAGTCAAGTATATGATTAGCTTTTGATTAAACTAGATCACTCAAAGATGGCGACCGACATTTCCAGGCTTGTTTTGCTACTATTTTCATTGTATAACCACGGTTTTTTATGGCTAAATATGCACATTTTCGAACAAACTGTATATGTATGTTGTAATATGATGTTACAGGAGTGTCATCTGAAGAATTCTGAGAAGGTTAGTGAAAAAATTAATATATTTTGGCGATGATACGATATCGCTCTCTTTGGCTAGAATCAGTGCTCGGGTAACGTTTGCGTATGTGGTATGCTAATATAACGATTTATTGTGTTTTCGCCGTAAAACACTTAGAAAATCTGAAATGTTGTCTGAATTCACAAGATCTGTGTCTTTCCATTGCTATGTGCTGTGTATTTTTAAGAAATGTTTTATGATGAGTAAATTGGTAATACACGTTGCTGTCTGTAGTAATTCTAGGAGCTTTGGTGAGATTTGTGATGCTGGCTGCAATGGCAAACTATGATTTATACCTGAAATATGCACATTTTTCTAACAAAACCTATCCTATACCATAAATATGTTATCAGACTGTCATCTGATTAGGTTTTTTCTTGGTTAGTGGCTATCAATATCTTAGTTTAGCCGAATTGGTGATAGCTACTGGTGTTGAGAAAAAATGGTGGACAAAGAAAAATGGTGTCTTTTGCTAACGTGTTTAGCTAATAGATGTACATATTGTGTCTTCCCTGTAAAACATTATAAAAATCTGAAATGGTGGCTTTATTCACAAGATCTGTATCTTTCATTAGGTGTCTTGGACTTGTGATTTAATGATATTTAGATGCTACTATTTAATTGTGACGCTATGCTAGCGATGCTAATCAGTGTGGGGGGGGGTGGGGGGTGATCCCGGATCCGGGGTTGAGGCTCGTTAGAGGTTAAAGGACCAGTGCAGTGAAAAACTAGATTTCCTGTGTTTTATGTACAGTGAGGATCGAAATTATTGACTCCCTTGATTAAGATAAGCAATAATGAATATGAGATACATAGTACACCAAAAAAAATAAAGATTTTAGAAATTAGATTTTTTTATAGTAATATAATTGAGCACAGAAATAATTTTTGTTCAACAATATAATTTTTTTGCTAAAAAAACGAGGGGGCAAAATCCTTGACACCCCTATAGAGTCTTATAAATAAAGTAGTCAAAAGTTTATTATTTTTGTCCCATATTCCTAGCATGCAATGACTACATCAAGCTTGTCCCTCCTGAATACAACAGCACAGACCAACATACATTTCAAGCTGGTCCATGCTGGTCCAACTGGTTCTGGTGGCCGACCAGCATGTTCTAACTGGTTCTGGTTGCCGACCAGCATGGTCCAACTGGTTCTGGTGGCCGACCAGCATGGTATAGCTGGTTCTGGTTGCCGACCAGCATGGTCTAACTGGTTCTGGTTGCCGACCAGCATGGTCTAACTGGTTCTGGTGGCCGACCAGCATGGTCTAACTGGTTCTGGTTGCCGACCAGCATGGTATAGCTGGTTCTGGTTGCCGACCAGCATGGTCTAACTGGTTCTGGTTGCCGACCAGCATGGTCTAGCTGGTTCTGGTTGCCGATCAGCATGGTCTAACTGGTTCTGGTGGCCGACCAGCATGTTCTAACTGGTTCTGGGTGCCGACCAGCATGGTATAGCTGGTTCTGGTTGCCGACCAGCATGGTCCAACAGGTTCTGGTGGCCGACCAACTTTCTACTTTTAAACTCGGACAAAACAGAGATGCTTGTTCTAGGTCCCAAGAAACAAAGAGATCTTCTGTTAAATCTGACAATTAATCTTGATGGTTGTAAAGTCGTCTCAAATAAAACTGTGAAGGACCTCGGCGTTACTCTTGACCCTGATCTCTCTTTTGACGAACATATCAAGACTGTTTCAAGGACAGCTTTTTTCCATCTACGTAACATTGCAAAAATCAGAAATTTTCTGTCCAAAAATGATGCAGAAAAATTAATCCATGCATTTGTTACTTCTAGGTTAGACTACTGCAATGCTCTACTTTCCGGCTACCCGGATAAAGCACTAAATAAACTTCAGTTAGTGCTAAATACGGCTGCTAGAATCCTGACTAGAACCAAGAAATTTGATCATATTACTCCAGTGCTAGCTTCCCTACACTGGCTTCCTGTTAAGGCAAGGGCTGATTTCAAGGTTTTACTGTTAACCTATAAAGCGTTACATGGGCTTGCTCCTACCTATCTTTCCGAGTTGGTCCTGCCGTACATACCTATACGTACGCTACGGTCACAAGACGCAGGCCTTCTAATTGTCCCTAGAATTTCTAAGCAAACAGCGGGAGGCAGGGCTTTCTCCTATAGATCTCCATTTTTATGGAACGGTCTGCCTACCCATGTGAGAGACGCAGACTCGGTCTCAACCTTTAAGTCTTTACTGAAGACTTATCTCTTCAGTAGTTCATATGATTGAGTGTAGTCTGGCCCAGGAGTGTGAAGGTGAACGGAAAGGCTCTGGAGCAACGAACCGCCCTTGCTGTCTCTGCCTGGCCGGTTCCCCTCTCTCCACTGGGATTTTCTGCCTCTAACCCTATTACAGGGGCTGAGTCACTGGCTTACTGGTGCTCTTTCATGCCGTCCCTAGGAGGGGTGCGTCACTTGAGTGGGTTGAGTTACTGACGTGATCTTCCTGTCTGGGTTGGCGCCCCCCCTTGGTTTGTGCTGTGGTGGAGATCTTTGTGGGCTATACTCGGCCTTGTCTCAGGATTGTAAATTGGTGGTTGAAGATATCCCTCTAGTGGTGCGGGGGCTGTGCTTTGGCAAAGTGGGTGGGGTTATATCCTTCCTGTTTGGCCCTGTCCGGGGGTATCTTCGGATGGGGCCACAGTGTCTCCTGACCGCTCCTGTCTCAGCCTCCAGTATTTATGCTGCAGTAGTTTATGTGTCGGGGGGCTAGGGTCAGTTGGTTATACCTGGAGTACTTCTCCTGTCTTATCCAGTGTCCTGTGTGAATTTAAGTATGCTCTCTCTAATTCTCTCGTTCTCTCTTTCTTTCTCTCTCTCTGAGAACCTGAGCCCTAGGACCATACGTCACGGCAAACCGGGCATGATGACTCCTTGCTGTCCCCAGTCCACCTGGCCTTGCTGCTGTTCCAGTTTCAACTGCTCTGCCTGCGGTTATGGAACCCCTACCTGTCCCAGACCTGCTGCTTTCAACTCTTAATGATCGGCTATGAAAAGCCAACTGACTTTTATTCCTGATTATTATTTGACCATGCTTGTCATTTATGAACATTTTGAAAATCTTGGCTCTCTCTAATTCTCTCCTTCTCTCTTTCTTTCTCTCTCTCGGAGGACCTGAGCCCTTGGACCATACGTCAGGACTACCGGGCATGATGACTCCTTGCTGTCCCCAGTCCGCCTGGCCTTGCTGCTATTCCAGTTTCAACTGTTCTGCCTGCGGTTACGGAACCCCTACCTGTCCCAGACCTGCTGTTTTCAACTCTTAATGATCGGCTATGAAAAGCCAACTGAAAATTATTCATGATTATTATTTGACCATGCTTGTCACTTATGAACATTTTGAACATCTTGGCATAGTTCTGTTATAATCTCCACCCGGCACAGCCAGAAGAGGACTGGCCACCCCTCATAGCCTGGTTCCTCTCTAGGTTTCTTCCTAGGTTTTGGCCTTTCTAGGGAGTTTTTCCTAGCCACCGTGCTTCTACACCTGCATTGCTTGCTGTTTGGGGTTTTAGGCTGGGTTTCTGTACAGCACTTCGAGATATTAGCTGATGTACGAAGGGCTATATAAAATAAACTTGATTGATTGATTGTCTAACTGGTTCTGGTTGCCGACCAGCATGGTCTATCTGGTTCTGGTGGCCGACCAGCATGGTCTAACTGGTTCTGGTGGCCGACCAGCATGGTATAGCTGGTTCTGGTGGCCGACCAGCATGGTCTAACTGGTTCTGGTGGCCGACCAGCATGGTCTAACTGGTTCTGGTGGCCGACCAGCATGGTCCAACTGGTTCTGGTTGCCGACCAGCATGGTCCAGCTGGTTCTGGTGGCTGACCAGCATGGTCTAGCTGGTTCTGGTTGCCGACCAGCATGGTATAGCTGGTTCTGGTTGCCGACCAGCATGGTCTAACTGGTTCTGGTTGCCGACCAGCATGGTCTAACTGGTTCTGGTGGCCGACCAGCATGGTATAGCTGGTTCTGGTTGCCGATCAGCATGGTCTAACTGGTTCTGGTGTCCGACCAGCATGTTCTAACTGGTTCTGGTTGCCGACCAGCATGGTCTAACTGGTTCTGGTGGCCGACCAGCATGGTCTAGCTGGTTCTGGTGGCCGACCAGCATGGTATAGCTGGTTCTGGTTGCCGACCAGCATGTTCTGACTGGTTCTGGTGGCTGACCAGCATGGTCTAACTGGTTCTGGTGTCCGACCAGCATGTTCTGACTGGTTCTGGTTGCCGACCAGCATGGTCTAACTGGTTCTGGTGTCCGACCAGCATGTTCTGACTGGTTCTGGGTGCCGACCAGCATGGTATAGCTGGTTCTGGTTGCCGACCAGCATGGTCTAACTGGTTCTGGTTGCCGACCAGCATGGTCTAACTGGTTCTGGTGGCCGACCAGCATGGTCTAACTGGTTCTGGTGGCCGACCAGCATGGTATAGCTGGTTCTGGTGGCTGACCAGCATGGTCTAGCTGGTTCTGGTGGCTGACCAGCATGGTCTATCTGGTTCTGGTTGCCGACCAGCATGGTATAGCTGGTTCTGGTTGCCGACCAGCATGGTCTAACTGGTTCTGGTTGCCGACCAGCATGGTCTAGCTGGTTCTGGTGGCCGACCAGCATGGTCTAGCTGGTTCTGGTTGCCGACCAGCATGGTCTAGCTGGTTCTGGTGGCCGACCAGCATGGTATAGCTGGTTCTGGTGGCCGACCAGCATGGTCTATCTGGTTCTGGTGGCCGACCAGCATGGTCTATCTGGTTCTGGGTGCCGACCAGCATGGTATAGCTGGTTCTGGTTGCCGACCAGCATGGTCTAACTGGTTCTGGTGGCCGACCAGCATGGTCTATCTGGTTCTGGTGGCCGACCAGCATGGTCTATCTGGTTCTGGTGGCCGACCAGCATGGTCTAGCTGGTTCTGGGTGCCGACCAGCATGGTATAGCTGGTTCTGGTTGCCGACCAGCATGGTCTAACTGGTTCTGGTGGCTGACCAGCATGGTCTAGCTGGTTCTGGTGGCTGACCAGCATGGTCTAACTGGTTCTGATGGCCGACCAGCATGTTCTGACTGGTTCTGGTTGCCAACCAGCATGGTCTAACTGGTTCTGGTGGCTGACCAGCATGGTCTAGCTGGTTCTGGTGGCTGACCAGCATGGTCTAACTGGTTCTGATGGCCGACCAGCATGGTCTAGCTGGTTCTGACGAATCTATCGTCAATTGGGTAAAAACCTAACGAGTAAGGCAGTTAATTGTTACACAAAAGGGATTTCATATTGAGATAGAAACAGCCGCATTTTTGAAACAACAACAATGTCATACATTTGTGCCACTAGCTCCAACCGACTGGTGGCTCCAACCCACTGGCGGCTCCAACCGACTGGCGGCTCCAACCCGCTGGCGGCTCCAACCCGCTGGCGGCTCCAACCCGCTGGCGGCTCCAACCCGCTGGCGGCTCCAACCGTCTGGCGGCTCCAACCGACTGGTGGCTCCAACCGACTGGTGGCTCCAACCCACTGGTGGCTCCACGTCGTCTTGCTGAAACACCGTGGATTGAACCATAGACCATGCTGATTGGACCAGTGTACGCCCAGTGGGACATGCCTTTTATTTAATTGCAAGGAGTTAAATACTTCTCTGTAGTTGTTTCTGTGGTTTGAACAGTCCCAGGGGTTAATGAAGCCATGTAATGATGTTACATACAGTACAGTATAATACCGTAGTATTTACCAATAAGAGAGATCACTGTAGTATTGACTAATAGGAGAACAGGTGACTGTAGTATTGACCAATAAGAGAACAGGTGACTGTAGTATTGACTAATAGGAGAACAGGTGACTGTAGTATTGACTAATAGGAGAACAGGTGACTGTAGTATTGACTAATAGGAGAACAGGTGACTGTAGTATTGACTAATAGGAGAACAGGTGACTGTAGTATTGACTAATAGGAGAACAGGTGACTGTAGTATTGACTAATAGGAGAACAGGTGACTGTAGTATTGACTAATAGGAGAACAGGTGACTGTAGTATTGACTAATAGGAGAACAGGTGACTGTAGTATTGACTAAAAGGAGAACAGGTGACTGTAGTATTGACTAATAGGAGAACAGGTGACTGTAGTATTGACTAATAGGAGAACAGGTGACTGTAGTATTGACTAATAGGAGAACAGGTGACTGTAGTATTGACTAATAGGAGAACAGGTGACTGTAGTAACAAACAATAGTAGAATAGTACTGTAGTATTGACCAATAAGAGAGGAGGTGACTGTAGTATTGACCAATAAGAGAGGGGGTGATTGTAGTATTGACCAATAAGAAAGGAGTTGACTGTAGTATTGACCAATGAGAAAGGAGGTGACTGTAGTATTGACCAATAGGAGAAGAGATGACTGTAGTATTGACCAATAGAAGAGGTGACTTTCGTATTGACCAATAAGAGAACAGGAGACTGTAGTAATAACCAATAGGAGAAGAGGTGACTGTAGTATTGACCAATAGAAGAGGTGACTTTAGTATTGACCAAAAAGAGAACAGGTGGCTGTAGTATTGATCAATAGTAGAAGAGGACTGTAGTATTGGCCAATAAGAGAGGAGAAGACTGTAACATTAACCAATAGTAGAAGAGGTGACTGTAGTAATGGCCAATAGAAGAGGTGACTTTAGTATTGACCAATAGAAGAGGTGACTTTCGTATTGACCAATAAGAGACCAGGTGACTGTAGTAATAACCAATAGGAGAAGAGGTGACTGTAGTATTGACCAATAGAAGAGGACTGTAGTATTGACCAAAAAGAGAAGTGGAGACTGTAGTATTGACCAATAGGAGAGGAGAAGACTGCAACATTAACCAATAGGAGAAGAGGTGACTGTAGTATTGACCAATAGGAGAGGAGAAGACTGTAACATTAAGCAATAGTAGAAGAAGTGACTGTAGTATTGACCAATAGGAGAGGAGAAGACTGCAACATTAACCAATAGGAGAAGAGGTGACTGTAGTATTGACCAATAGGAGAGGAGAAGACTGTAACATTAAGCAATAGTAGAAGAGGTGACTGTAGTATTGACCAATAGGAGAGGAGAAGACTGTAACATTAACCAATAGTAGAAGAGGTGACTGTAGTATTGACCAATAGGAGAGGAGAAGACTGTAACATTAACCAATAGTAGAAGAGGTGACTGTAGCGTTAGGAACTTCCTGTGGTGATCTCCTACATGATGTTTCTAGTATTTATATCTCGTGGTTTAGCCACTTGTTTTTCTCTCCTGTTTCTGCAATGCTCTGTCACTCTTCCAGTAAGTGTGTGTGTGTGTGTGTGTGTGTGTGTGTGTGTGTGTGTGTGTGTGTGTGTGTGTGTGTGTGTGTGTGTGTGTGTGTGTGTGTGTGTGTGTGTGTGTGTGTGTGTGTGTGTGTGTGTGTGTGTGTGTGTGTGTGTGATTTGTTTTTTTTAACTATCTTTGTGGATAACAGAAGTCCTCACAAGAATAGTAACAGAAGGAACATTTGGACAAGTGGGGACATTTTGCTGGTCCCCATGAGGAAAAACTATACTTTACACTTTGGCGATAGGTATAGGATTTAGGGTTAGGGTTAGGGTTAGGGTTAGAATTAGGGTTAGGGTTAGAATTAAGGTTAGGGTTAGGGTTAGAATTAAGGTTAAGGTTAGGGTTAGGGTTAGGGTTAGAATTAAGGTTAGGTTTAGGGTTAGAATTAAGGTTAGGGTTAGAATTAAGGTTAGGGTTAGAATTAAGGTTAGGGTTAGAATTAAAGTTAGGCTTAGGGTTATGGTAAGGTTAAGGGTTAAGGTTAGAACTAGGGGTTAGGGAAAATATCATTATGGATGGGAATTAATTATTTGGCCCCCACAAGGATAGCAATAAAAAACTATGTGTGTGTGTTACAGTGGCAGTATATTTTAGGAGACATAATGTACTAATCCTGGGTACTAATGCTGGGTACTCATGCTGGGTACTCATGCTGGGTACTCATGCTGGGTACTAATGCTGGGTGCTAATGCTGGGTACTAATGCTGGGTACTAATGCTGGGTCCTAATGCTGGGTACTCATGCTGGGTGCTAATGCTGGGTACTCATGCTGGGTACTCATGCTGGGTACTCATGCTGGGTACTCATGCTGGGTACTCATGCTGGGTCCTCATGCTGGGTCCTAATGCTGGGTACTAATGCTGGGTACTCATGCTGGGTACTCATGCTGGGTACTCATGCTGGGTACTCATGCTGGGTACTAATGCTGGGTACTAATGCTGGGTACTAATGCTGGGTACTCATGCTGGGGACTCATGCTGGGTACTCATGCTGGGTACTAATGCTGGGTACTCATGCTGGGTACTCATGCTGGGTACTCATGCTGGGTACTCATGCTGGGTACTCATGCTGGGTACTCATGCTGGGTACTAATGCTGGGTACTCATGCTGGGTACTCATGCTGGGTACTCATGCTGGGTACTCATGCTGGGTACTCATGCTGGGTACTAATGCTGGGTGCTAATGCTGGGTACTCATGCTGGGTACTAATGCTGGGTACTCATGCTGGGTACTCATGCTGGGTACTCATGCTGGGTACTCATGCTGGGTACTAATGCTGGGTACTAATGCTGGGTACTAATGCTGGGTACTCATGCTGGGTACTCATGCTGGGTACTCATGCTGGGTACTCATGCTGGGTACTCATGCTGGGTACTCATGCTGGGTACTCATGCTGGGTACTAATGCTGGGTCCTAATGCTGGGTCCTAATGCTGGGTACTAATGCTGGGTACTCATGCTGGGTACTCATGCTGGGTACTCATGCTGGGTACTAATGCTGGGTACTAATGCTGGGTACTCATGCTGGGTACTCATGCTGGGTACTCATGCTGGGTACTAATGCTGGGTACTCATGCTGGGTACTCATGCTGGGTACTCATGCTGGGTACTCATGCTGGGTACTCATGCTGGGTACTAATGCTGGGTACTAATGCTGGGTACTCATGCTGGGTACTCATGCTGGGTACTCATGCTGGGTACTCATGCTGGGTACTCATGCTGGGTACTAATGCTGGGTACTCATGCTGGGTACTCATGCTGGGTAGAGGGAAAACACGACAGAACCTGGAGGATATACCACTTCTTCTCTATGGTCTCTATAGTCTCTATGGTCTCTATAGTCTCTATGGTCTCTATGGTCTCTATGGTCTCTATAGTCTCTATGGTCTCTATGGTCTCTATAGTCTGAATGGTCTGAATGGTCTAGTCTCTATGGTCTCTATAGTCTCTATGGTCTCTATGGTCTCTATAGTCTCTATGGTCTCTATGGTCTCTATAGTCTCTATGGTCTCTATGGTCTGAATGGTCTCTATAGTCTCTATGGTCTGAATGGTCTCTATAGTCTCTATGTACTCTCTGGTCTCTATGGTCTCTATAGTCTCTATGGTCTCTATAGTCTCTATAGTCTCTATGGTCTCTATAGTCTCTATGGTCTCTATAGTCTCTATAGTCTGAATAGTCTCTATGGTCTCTATGGTCTCTATGGTGTCTATGGTCTCTATGGTCTCTATAGTCTCTCTGGTCTCTATGGTCTCTAAAGTCTGAATGGTCTCTATAGTCTCTATGGTCTCTATAGTCTCTAAAGTCTGAATGGTCTCTATGGTCTCTATGGTCTCTATGGTCTCTATAGTCTCTATAGTCTGAATGGTCTCTATAGTCTCTATAGTCGCTATGGTCTGAATGGTCTCTATAGTCTCTATGGACTCTCTGGTCTCTCTGGTCTCTATGGTCTCTAAAGTCTGAATGGTCTCTATAGTCTCTATGGTCTCTATAGTCTCTATAGTCTCTAAAGTCTGAATGGTCTCTATGGTCTCTATGGTCTCTATGGTCTCTAAAGTCTGAATGGTCTCTATGGTCTCTATGGTCTCTATAGTCTGAATGGTCTCTATGGTCTCTATGGTCTCTATGGTCTCTATAGTCTCTATGGTCTCTATGGTCTCTATAGTCTCTATGGTCTCTATGGTCTCTATAGTCTGAATGGACTCTATGGTCTCTATGGTCTGAATGGTCTCTATGATCTGAATGGTCTCTATGGTCTCTATAGTCTCTATGGTCTCTATAGTCTCTATAGTCTCTATGGTCTCTATGGTCTCTATGGTCTCTATAGTCTCTATGGTCTGAATGGTCTCTATGGTCTCTATAGTCTATGGTCTCTATGGTCTCTATAGTCTCTATGGTCTCTATAGTCTCTATGGTCTCTATGGTCTCTATAGTCTGAATGGTCTCTATGGTCTCTATGGACTCTCTGGTCTCTATGGTCTCTATAGTCTCTATAGTCTCTATAGTCTGAAAGGTCTGAATGGTCTGAATGGTCTCTATAGTCTCTATAGTCTCTATGGTCTCTATGGTCTCTATGGTCTCTATAGTCTCTATGGTCTCTATAGTCCCTATAGTCTCTATGGTCTCTATGGTCTGAATGGTGTCTATGGTCTGAATGGTCTCTATGGTCTCTATGTTTTCTATGGTCTCTATAGTCTCTATAGTCTCTATGGTCTCTATGGTCTCTATAGTCTCTATGGTCTCTATAGTCTCTATGGTCTCTATAGTCTCTATGGTCTCTATAGTCTCTATGGTCTCTATGGTCTCTATGGTCTCTATAGTCTCTATAGTCTCTATGGTCTCTATGGTCTCTATAGTCTCTATGGTCTCTATAGTCTCTATGGTCTCTATAGTCTCTATGGTCTCTATAGTCTCTATGGTCTCTATGGTCTCTATGGTCTCTATAGTCTCTATGGTCTCTATGTTCTCTATAGTCTCTATAGTCTCTATGGTCTGAATGGTCTCTTTGGTCTCTATGGTCTCTATAGTCTCTATATTCTCTATGGTCGCTATAGTCTCTATGGTCTTTATAGTCTCTATAGTCTGAATGGTCTCTATGGTCTCTATAGTCTCTATGGTCTATATGGTCTCTATGGTCTATATGGTCTCTATGGTCTCTATGGTCTATATGGTCTCTATAGTCTATATGGTCTATATGGTCTATATGGTCTCTATGGTCTCTATGGTCTCTATAGTCTATATGGTCTCTATGGTCTCTATGGTCTCTATAGTCTCTATGGTCTCTATGGTCTGAATGGTCTCTATGGTCTCTATAGTCTCTATGGTCTGAATGGTCTCTATGGTCTCTATATTCTCTATAGTCTCTATGGTCTGAATGGTCTCTATAGTCTCTATGGTCTCTATAGTCTGAATGGTCTCTATGGTCTCTATAGTCTCTATGGTCTGAATGGTCTCTATGGTCTCTATAGTATCTATAGTCTGAATGGTCTCTATAGTCTCTATGGTCTCTATAGTCTGAATGGCTGAATGGTCTCTATGGTCTCTATAGTCTCTATGGTCTCTATAGTCTCTATGGTCTTTATAGTCTCTATAGTCTCTATAGTCTGAATGGTCTCTATAGTCTCTATGGTCTCTATGGTCTCTATGGTCTCT
Source organism: Salvelinus namaycush (assembly GCF_016432855.1). Taxonomy (NCBI): domain Eukaryota; kingdom Metazoa; phylum Chordata; class Actinopteri; order Salmoniformes; family Salmonidae; genus Salvelinus; species Salvelinus namaycush. Next base: position 19,424 of record NW_024059188.1, on the reverse strand, counting down.
ATAGTCTCTATGGTCTCTATGTTCTCTATAGTCTCTATGGTCTCTATAGTCTCTATGGTCTCTATAGTCTCTATGGTCTCTATAGTCTCTATGGTCTCTATGGTCTCTATGGTCTCTATAGTCTCTATGGTCTCTATGTTCTCTATAGTCTATATAGTCTCTATGGTCTGAATGGTCTCTTTGGTCTCTATGGTCTCTATAGTCTCTATATTCTCTATGGTCGCTATAGTCTCTATGGTCTTTATAGTCTCTATAGTCTGAATGGTCTCTATGGTCTCTAAAGTCTCTATAGTCTCTATGGTCTCTATAGTCTGAATGGTCTCTATGGTCTCTATAGTCTATATGGTCTCTATAGTCTCTATGGTCTGAATGGTCTATATAGTCTCTATGGTCTCTATAGTCTGAATGGTCTCTATGGTCTCTATGGTCTCTATAGTCTCTATAGTCTCTATAGTCTCTATGGTCTGAATGGTCTCTATGGTCTCTATAGTCTCTATGGTCTGAATGGTCTCTATGGTCTCTATATTCTCTATAGTCTCTATGGTCTGAATGGTCTCTATAGTCTCTATGGTCTCTATAGTCTGAATGGTCTCTATGGTCTCTATAGTCTCTATGGTCTGAATGGTCTCTATGGTCTCTATAGTATCTATAGTCTGAATGGTCTCTATAGTCTCTATGGTCTCTATAGTCTGAATGGCTGAATGGTCTCTATGGTCTCTATAGTCTCTATGGTCTCTATAGTCTCTATGGTCTTTATAGTCTCTATAGTCTCTATAGTCTGAATGGTCTCTATAGGCTCTATGGTCTCTATAGTCTGAATGGTCTCTATCGTCTCTATAGTCTCTATGGTCTCTATAGTCTGAATGGTCTCTATAGTCTCTATAGTCTCTATGGTCTCTATGGTCTCTATGGTCTGAATGGTCTCTATAGTCTCTATAGTCTCTATGGTCTCTATGGTCTCTATGGTCTCTATGGTCTGAATGGTCTGAATGGTCTCTATAGTCTCTATGGTCTGAATGGTCTGTATAGTCTCTATGGTCTCTATGGTCTCTATGGTCTGAATGGTCTCTATAGTCTCTATGGTCTCTATGGTCTGAATTGTCTCTATAGTCTCTATGGTCTCTATGGTCTAAATTGTCTCTATAGTCTCTATGGTCTCTATGGTCTCTATGGTCTCTATGGTCTGAATGGTCTCTATAGTCTCCATGGTCTCTATAGTCTCTGTAGTCTCTATGGTCTCTATGGTCTCTATGGTCCCCATAGTCTCCATGGTCTCTATGGTCTCTATGGTCTCTAAAGTCTCAATGGTCTCTATGGTCTCTGTGGTCTGATTTGTCTTTATAGTCTCTATGGTCTCTATGGTCTCTATCGTCTGAATGGTCTCTATGGTCTCTATGGTCTTTAAAGTCTCTATAGTCTCTATGGTCTCTATGTTCTCTAAAGTCTCTATGGTCTCTATGGTCTCTATGGTCTCTATAGTCTATATGGTCTCTATAGTCTCTAAAGTCTCTAAAGTCTCTAAAGTCTCTAGAGTCTCTATAGTCTAAATGGTCTCTATGGTCTCTATGGTCTCTATGGTCTCTATGGTCTCTATGGTCTCTATAGTCTCTAAAGTCTCTAAAGTCTCTATAGTCTCTATAGTGTCTAAAGTCTCTATAGTCTGAATGGTCTCTATGGTCTGAATCGTCTCTATGGTCTGAATCGTCTCTATTGTCTCTAAGGTCTCTATGGTCTCTATGGTCTGAATGGTCTCTATGGTCTCTATGGTCTCTATGGTCTGAATGGTCTCTATGGTCTGAATGGTCTCTATGGTCTCTATGGTCTCTATAGTCTCTATGGTCTCTATGGTCTCTATGGTCTCTATGGTCTGAATGGTCTCTATGGTCTGAATGGTCTCTATAGTCTCTATGGTCTCTATGGTCTCTATGGTCCCCATAGTCTCCATGGTCTCTATGGTCTCTATGGTCTCAATGGTCTCTATGGTCTCTGTGGTCTGATTTGTCTCTATAGTCTCTATGGTCTCTATGGTCTCTATCGTCTGAATGGTCTCTAAAGTCTCTATAGTCTGAATGGTCTCTATGGTCTTTAAAGTCTCTATAGTCTCTATGGTCTCTATGTTCTCTAAAGTCTCTATGGTCTCTATGGTCTCTATGGTCTCTATAGTCTCTATGGTCTCTATAGTCTCTATGGTCTCTATAGTCTCTAAAGTCTCTAAAGTCTCTAAAGTCTCTAAAGTCTCTAGAGTCTCTATAGTCTGAATGGTCTCTGTGGTCTGACTGGTCTCTATGGTCTCTATGGTCTCTATGGTCTCTATGGTCTCTATAGTCTCTAAAGTCTCTAAAGTCTCTATAGTCTCTATAGTGTCTAAAGTCTCTATAGTCTGAATGGTCTCTATGGTCTGAATCGTCTCTATTGTCTCTAAGGTCTCTATGGTCTGAATGGTCTCTATGGTCTGAATGGTCTCTATGGTCTCTATGGTCTCTATGGTCTGAATGGTCTCTATGGTCTCTATGGTCTCTATTGTCTGAATGGTCTCTATGGTCTCTATGGTCTCTATTGTCTGAATGGTCTCTATGGTCTCTATGGTCTCTATATTCTCTATGGTCTCTATGGTCTGAATGGTCTCTATGGTCTCTATGGTCTCTATGGTCTGAATGGTCTCTATGGTCTCTATGGTCTCTATGGTCTCTATGGTCTCTATGGTCTCTATGGTCTGAATGGTCTCTATAGTCTCTATGGTCTCTATGGTCTGAATGGTCTCTATAGTCTCCATGGTCTCTATGGTCTCTATGGTCTCTATAGTCTCTATAGTCTCTATGGTCTCTATAGTCTGAATGGTCTCTATGGTCTCTATAGTCTATGGTCTCTATAGTCTCTATAGTCTGAATGGTCTCTATGGTCTCTATGGTCTCTATGGTCTCTATGGTCTCTATAGTCTCTATAGTCTCTATGGTCTCTATAGTCTGAATGGTCTCTATGGTCTCTATGGTCTGAATGGTCTCTATGGTCTCTATGGTCTGAATGGTCTCTATGGTCTCTAGAGTCTCTATGGTCTCTATAGTCTCTATAGTCTCTATGGTCTCTATAGTCTGAATGGTCTCTATGGTCTCTATAGTCTATGGTCTCTATAGTCTCTATAGTCTCTATGGTCTCTATGGTCTCTATGTTTTCTATGGTCTCTATAGTCTCTATGGTCTCTATAGTCTCTATGGTCTCTATGGTCTCTATAGTCTCTATAGTCTCTATAGTCTCTATAGTCTCTATAGTCTCTATAGTCTCTATAGTCTCTATGGTCTGAATGGTCTCTATGGTCTCTATAGTCTGAATGGTCTCTATGGTCTCTATAGTCTCTATGGTCTGAATGTTCTCTATAGTCTCTATGGTCTCTATAGTCTGAATGGTCTCTATGGTCTCTATAGTCTCTATGGTCTCTATAGTCTCTATGGTCTGAATGGTCTATATAGTCTCTATGGTCTCTATAGTCTGAATGGTCTCTATGGTCTCTATAGTCTCTATGGTCTGAATGTTCTCTATAGTCTCTATGGTCTCTATAGTCTGAATGGTCTCTATAGTCTCTATGGTCTCTGTAGTCTGAATGGTCTCTATAGTCTCTATAGTCTCTATAGTCTCTATAGTCTCTATAGTCTCTATAGTCTCTATAGTCAGTATAGTCTCTATAGTCTCTATAGTCAGTATAGTCTCTATAGTCTCTATAGTCTCTATAGTCAGTATAGTCTCTATAGTCTCTATAGTCTCTATAGTCTCTATAGTCTCTATAGTCTCTATAGTCTCTATAGTCTCTATAGTCTGAATGGTCTCTATAGTCTCTTTAGTCTCTATGGTCTCTATAGTCTGAATGGTCTCTATAGTCTCTATAGTCTCTATAGTCTCTATGGTCTCTATGGTCTCTATGGTCTGAATGGTCTCTATAGTCTCTATGCTCTCTATGGTCTCTATAGTCTCTATAGTCTCTATGTTCTCTTGAATTCTGTAAAGTTAGTGTGGGATAAGTGGAAAAATGATTGTTATCGATCAATAATGACAAACCTCCTGGCATTGACCTCTATAGAGACTATAGAGACTATAGAGACCATTCAGACTATAGAGACCATAGAGACTATAGAGACCATTCAGACTATAGAGACCATAGAGACCATAGAGACTATAGAGACCATAGAGACTATAGAGACCATAGAGACCATAGAGACCATAGAGACCATAGAGACCATAGAGACTATAGAGACCATAGAGACTATAGAGACCATAGAGACTATAGAGACCATAGAGACTATAGAGACCATTGACCAAACCTCCTGGCACTTAGATGGAAAGCTACTGAGGATGGTGGCTGACTCTATAGCCACTCCTATCTGTTATATCTTTAATCTGAGCCTAGAGGAAACTCTTTGTCCTCAGGCCAGGAGGGAAGTCTTTGTCCTCAGGCCAGGAGGGAAGTCTTTGTCCTCAAGCCAAGAGGGAAGCCAAAGTCATTCCGCAAGATGTACTGCACTGACACAAATGACTGATGATTGGTCAGGTGTCAGTGCAGCCCTTGATAAAATTGACCATAACCTGTTGTTGAAAAACAAATTATGTGTATGCTTTTCAACTTCTACCTTAATGTGGATTCAGAGCTATGTATCTAATATCTAATAAGGGTTTTCTTAAATGGAAGCTTCTCTGATGTCAAACATGTAAAGTGTGGTGTACCGCAGGGCAGCTCTCTTGGCCCTCTACTCTATGCTGATAATTCAACCATATACGCATCAGCAACCACAACTAATGAGGTCAATGAAAGCCTTAACAAAGAGTTGCAGGGTGCTTTGGTATGGGTGGCCAGTAATAAACTGGTCCTGAACATATAAAACTAAGACCATTCTATACTTCGTTTGACATGTTTCTACGGACTGTAACGGAACATTTTGACTTCTCATCTGCTCCTAGTGATCGAGCGTCATGAATGTGGAATACTGGGCTAAATGCGCTAACAAAAAGTAGGTGTTTGGACATAAATGATGAACTTTATGAAATCAAATCAAATTTTATTTTATTATCGAACAAATCAAACGTTTATTGAGGAACTGGGATTCCTGGGGGTGCATTCTGATGAAGATCATCAGGTAAGTGAATATTTATAATGCTATTCTGACTTCTGTTGACTCCAAAACATGGCGGATATCTTTATGGCTTATTTGGGCTCTGAGCGCTGTACTCAGATTATTGCATGGTGTGCTTTTTCCGTAAAGTTTTTTTTAAATCTGACATAGCGGTTGCATTAAGGAGAAGTATATCTTTAATTCTGTGAATAACACTTGTATCTTTTATCAATGTTTATTATGAATATTTTTGTAAATTGATGTGGCGCTGCACAAATTCACGGGATGTTTTGGAAAAGCTAAATGTAAACTGAGGTTTTTGGATATAAATATGAACTTGATCGAACAAAACATACATGTATTGTGTAACATGTTGTCCCGGGAGTGTCATCTGATGAAGAATCTCAAAGCTTAGTGATTCATTTGATCAATATTTCAGCTTTTTGTGACTCCTCTCTTTGGTTGGAAAATCACTGTATGCTTTCTGTGACTAGTTGCTGACCTAACATAATGATATGTTCTGCTTTCGCCGAAAAGCTTTTTTGAAATCGGACACTGTGGTTGGATTAACGAGAATTTTATCTTTAAAATGGTGTTTAATACTTGTATGTTTGAGGAATTTGAATTATGAGATTTCTGTTGCTTGAATTTGGCGCCCTGCAATTTCATTGGCTGTTGGCGAGGGGTTCCGCTAGCGGGTCCTAGACAGGTTAAGTGTTGCAGTCATTTCAGTCATTGTAGTAGCTGATGTGTATAGTGTTGAGTCATCCACATACATATACACACTGGCTTTACTCAAAGCCAGTGGCATGTCGATAGTTAAAACTGAAAAAGAAATGGGCCTAAACAGCTACCCTGGGGAATTCCTGATTCTACCTGGATTATGTTTTAGAGGCTTCCATTAAAGAACACCCTCTGTGTTCTGTTAGACAAGTAACTCTTTATCCACATTATAGCAGGAGGTGTAAAGCCATAACATATATGTTTTTCCAGAAGCAGAATATGATCAATAATGTCAAAAGCTGCACTGAAGTCTAACAAGACAGCCCCCACAATCTTTTATCATCAATTTCTCTCAGCCAATCATCAGTCATTTGTGTACAGTTTGAAGTCAGAAGTTTACATACACCTTAGCCAAATACATTTAAATTAAGTTTTTCACAATTCCTGACATTTAATCCTAGTAAAAATTCCCTGTCTTAGGTCAGTTAGGATCACCACTTTATTTTAAGAATGTGAAATGTCAGAATAATAATAGAGAAAATAATTCATCACATTCCCAGTGGGTCAGAAGTTTACATACACTCAATTAGTATTTGGTAACATTGCCTTTAAATTGATTAACCTTTTCTCAATAGGGGGTGCTGTTTGCACTTTGTAAAAATGTCGTTCCCAAATTAAACTGCCTCGTACTCAATTCTTGCTCGTACAATATGCATATTATTATTACTATTGGATAGAAAACACTCTCTAGTTTCTAAAACCGTTTGAATTATATCTGTGAGTAAAACAGAACTCGAGTTGGAGCAATTTTCCTATGAGGAAGTGAGAAATCTGAAATCTGCTTATTAATTTGCATGTCTTCTATTGGTTGAGATGCACTGCATACGCCTTCCCCTGGATGTCAGCAAATAGTGAGAATTGGAATGGAGTTGCTAGGCAGATCTGAGGCCTTATAAATGGGCTGGCAACGTGGGGTCCTCTCTTTCCTTCGTTCGCCATGACGCAAGACAGACCTCAGGATGGCGTTCTAGAAAGCTCCCGTTATAGCCCTTAGATATATCCGGCTCTGATTTTATTCGATATAGGTGTTAAAGACATCATAATGTTGTTATTTTAAACCGAGTTATATCAGTTTATATCAGTATATTGTGATTTTCGGGTATTTATTTGTGCTGCGTTCTAGTGAGTTGGGCACGTCTGGGCCACATGGCTAATGTTTACTGCTAATTCCAAAGTTGAAGGCGACAATCTACAACCGAGCAACGATTCTTTTGGACAAAGGACAACTTTCCCAAGATTCTGATGGGAGCTCATCAAAAAGTAAGAACTATTTATGATGTTAATTCGTTGTTCTGTTGAAAAATGTAAAACTCATATTCCGCCATTAATTTCGGTGCGGTCTCGCTTTAACGCACGCTGTATGTCGTAGTAACGTTAATTTTAAAAATCTAACACAGCGATTGCATTAAGAACTAATGTATCTTTCATTTGCTGTCCAACCTGTATTTTTTAGTCAAGTTTATGATTAGTTACTGATTAGATTAGGTGCCTCTCCCAAGATTTCTCCCGACATATTGTTGGCAGCTTGGCTACTATTCTCATTGTATAACCACAATTTGTGCCGCTAAATATGCACATTTTCGAACAAACTCTATATGTATTGTGTAATATGATGTTATCCTGTTATGGCTGCAAGGGGCAGTATTGAGTAGCCAGTTAAATAGTGCCCATTTCAAACGGCCTCGTACTCAATTCTTGCTCGTACAACATGCATATTATTATTACTATTGGATAGAAAACACTCTCTAGTTTCTAAAACCGTTTGAATTATTTCTCTGAGTGAAACAGAACTCATTCTGCAGCACTTTTCCTGACCAGGAAGTGGAATGTCAGAAATATATGCTCTGTTCAACTTCCTGCCTATACATGGTCATGATACGTAAGAGTCTACGTACACTTCATACGCCTTCCTCTGGGTGTCAAGAGGCTGTGAGAGAAGACATTTTGTGTTTATCTTGGTCTGAGGTGGAATAAAAGCTATTTCTTTGACGTGACCGTCCACTTCCTGTTTCTGGAGCGCGCGAAAGAGGACATGGATATGCCTTCTGTTTTGCTCCCGTTATGGACGACTAACATCTCCGTCTTAGATTTTATTTGATACATGTGACCATATCATCGTAACGTATGTTTTTTCAATATAGTTTAATCAGATTATTGAATTTTTTTTCGGGAGTTTTGCCGTGTTCCGTTCTCTGACTTTGTTGACGTTGGAGTGATCCGTGCCACTTGGCAAGTGCCCATGCTAAATGAAGAGGGATATTTGCCGTTCCAGATCAAAACAACGACTGTTCTGGACAAAGGACACCTACCTGACGGAAGATCACCAAAAGTAAGAAACATTTTATGATGCTATTTCTAATATCTGTCGTGCATGTGAACTGGTCGTGGGCGCCCAAGTGTTTCTGGCTATTGTGGCTACGCTAAAATAGCGCTACATTTTGTTTTCGCTGTAAAACATTTAATAAATCGGAAATATTGTCTGGAATCACAAGATGCCTGTCTTTCAATTGCTGTACACTATGTATTTTTCAGAAATGTTTTATGATGAGTAATTAGGTATTTGACGTTGGTGTCTGTAAATATTATGGCTGCTTTCGGTGCAATTTCTGATTGTAGCTGAAATGTAAACTATGATTTATACCTGAAATATGCAAATTTTTCGAACAAAACATATGCTATACAATAAATATGTTATCAGACTGTCATCTGATGAAGTTGTTTCTTGGTTAGTGGCTATTTATATCTTTATTTGGTCGAATTTGTGATAGCTACTGATGGAGTAAAAACTGATGGAGTAAGAATAGTGGTGTCTTTTGCTAACGTGGTTAGCTAATAGATTTACATATTGTGTCTTCCCTGTAAAACATTTTAAAAATCGGACATGTTGGCTTGATTCACAAGATGTGTACCTTTCATCTGGTGTCTTGGACTTGTTAATGTGTGAAAGTAAAATATTTAAAAAAAAAATCTTTTGAATTTCGCGCCCTGCACTTGAGCTGGATGTTGTCATAAGTGTACCGGTGTCGGGCTGCAGCCATAAGAAGTTATAGGACTGTCATCTGAAGAAGTTTGAGAAGGTTAGTGAAAAAATTAATATCTTTTGCTGGTTTATTCGTTATCGCTATTGTTGGCTTGAATTAATGCTGTTGTGTGGTTGGCTATTGTAGTAAGCTAATATAATGCTATATTGTGTTTTCGCTGTAAAACACTTAAAAAATCTGAAATATTGGCTGGATTCACAAGATCTTTGTCTTTCATTTGCTGTACGCTGTGTATTTTTCATAAATGTTTTATGATGAGTATTTAGGTAATTCACGTTGGTCTCTGTAGTTATTCTAGTTGCTTTGGTGAGAGTTGTGATGGTGGCTGCAATGGTAAACTATGATTTATACCTGAAATATGCACATTTTTCTAACAAAACATATGCTATACAATAAATATGTTATCAGACTGTCATCTGATGAAGTTGTTTCTTGGTTAGTGGCTATTTATATCTTTATTTGGTCGAAATTGTGATAGCTACCTATGCAGGAAAAAAATGGTGGGAAAAAAAAAGTTGTGTCTTTTGCTATCGTGGTTAGCTAATAGATTTACATTGTGTCTTCCCTGTAAAACATTTTGAAAATCAGAAATGATGGCTGGATTCACAAGATGTGTATCTTTCATCTGGTGTCTTGGACTTGTGATTTAATGATATTTAGATGCTAGTATTTACTTGTGACGCTATGCTAGGCTATGCTAGTCAGCTTTTTTACTGATGGGGGTGCTCCCGGATCCGGGATTGTGTGCAAGTAGAAGTTAACTTGGGTCAAATGTTTCGGGTAGCCTTCTACAAGCTTCCCACAATACGTTGGATGAATTTTGTCCCATTCCTTCTGACAGAGCTGGTGTAACTGAGTCAGGTTTATAGGCCTCCTTGCTCACACATGCTTTTTCAGTTCTGCCCAAAAATGTTCTATGGGATTGAGGTCAGGGCTTTGTGATGGCCACTCCAGCACCTTTGTTGTCCTTAAGCCATTTTGCCACAACTTTGGAAGTATGCTTGGTGTCATTGTCCATTTGGAAGACCCATTTGCGACCAAGCTGTAACTTCCTGACTGATGTCTTGAGATGTTTCTTCAATATATCCACATCATTTTCAATTCCTCATGATGCCATCTATTTTGTGAAGTGCACCAGGCCCTCCTGCAGCAAAGCATCCCCACAACATGATGCTGCAGCCCGTGCTTCATGGTTGGTATGATGTTCTTCGGCTTGCAAGCCTCCCCCTTTTTCCTCCAAACATAACGATAGTCATTATGGCCAAACAGTTCTATTTTTGCTTCATCAGACCAGAGGACATTTCTCCAAAAAGTACGATCTTTGTCCCCATGTTCAGTTGCAAACCGTAGTCTGGCTTTTTTATGGATGTTTTGGAGCAGTGGCTTCTTCCTTGCTGAGCGGCCTTTTTCAGGTTATGTCGATATATGACTTGTTGTACTTTGGATATAGATACTTTTGTACCTGTTTCCTCCAGCATCTTCACAAGGTCCTTTGCTGTTGTTCTGGGATTGATTTGCACTTTTCGCACCAAAGTACGTTCATCTCTAGGAGACAGAACGCGTCTCCTTCCTGAGCGGTATGACGGCTGCGTGGTCCCATGGTGTTTATACTTGGGTACTATTGTTTGCACAGATGAACGTGGTAGCTTCAGGTATTTGGAAATTGCTCCCAAGGATGAACCAGACTTGTGGAGGTCAATCATTTTCTTCTGAGGTCTTGGCTGATTTATTTAGATTTTCCCATGATGTCAAGCAAAGAGGCACTGAGTTTGAAGGTAGGACTTGAAATACATCCACAGGTACACCTCCAATTGACTCAAATGATGTCAATTAGCCTATCAGAAGCTTCTAAAGCCACGACATCATTTTCTGGAATTTTCCAAGCTGTTTAAAGGCACAGTCAACTTAGTCTATGTAAACCTCTGACCCACTGGAATTGTGATACAGTGAATTATAAGTGAAATAATCTGTCTGTAAACAATTGTTGTAAAAATTACTTGTGTGATGCACAAAGTAGATGTCCTAACTGACTTGCCAAATCTATAGTTTGTTAACAAGAAATTTGTGGAGTGGTTGAAAAACAAGTTTTAATGACTCCAACCTAAGTGTATGTAAACTTCTGACTTCAACTGTAAGTGCCATGCTTGTTGACTGTCCTTCCCTATAATGCTGAAAGTCTGTAGTCAATTTGTTTACTGTGAAATAGCATTGTATCTGGTCAAACACCATTTTTACCCAGAAGTTTACTAAGGGTTGGTAACAGGCTGATTGGTTGGCTATTTGAGCCAGTAAAGGGGGCTTTACTATTCTTGGGGAGTGGAATGACTTTAACTTCCCTCCAGGCCTGAGGGCACACACTTTCTAGTAGGCTTAAATTGAAGATGTGGCAAATAGGAGTGGCAATATTGCTATTATCCTCAACAATTTTCCATCCAGATTGTCAGACCCATGTGGATTGTCCTTTCCCAGCCCCTATACACCAATACACCCCAAACCACCCTAGATCCAGTCCCAGCCCAATACACCCCAGCCCCAATAAACACTAGCTCCGCGTTGCGTCTTGCCTAAGAACAGTCCTTAGCCATGGTATATTGGCCATATACCATACCTCGTGCCTTATTCCTTATTTATACTGCTAACGAGAGCACCGGGGCTTTGCTCTGCTTTAAACTACTAAAATATTAGGGAATAATAATAATAATAAGGAACTAACTCTTCAGGTTGATATAGGTTGAAATATATTTTTTGACTTAATATTTGAGAATTAAAACTTTTGTGGTCACTGATGATTTAGTCGTTTGATGTGTTTCTGTTTGATACGTGGTCAGTCATTTAGAGTTTGATTAGAGACTGTAGAAGCTTCTAGACCGAGCAAGATTCCTCAGAGTTCTGTTTTGTTCTAACAACTTGATTCTCTTCTCCTCCCCCTCCCCTTTATTCTCCAGTCCTCTCTTCTCTTCCCCTCTCTTCTCTTTTCCATTAATTTCCTCTCCTCTCTTCTCTT
>NW_024059188.1:0-2500 GCF_016432855.1 Salvelinus namaycush | reverse complement strand
CTCCAAACTGGTCTGTTAAATCCAGAATGTTAAAATACCACTCCAGCCTGGTCCGTTAAATCCAGAACGTTAAAATACCACTCCAGACTGGTCCGTTAAATCCAGAACGTGAATGTGAGGGTTATAACAAAGCTAGATTGTGAGATGCAGAACAGGGACAGGAGAAGATGGATGTTAAAATTATAAATATTTTATTTACACGTTTTTTTTTTACTTTATTTAAACAGGGAGTCACATTGAGATCAAAAATATATTTTACAAGAGAGCCCTGTATACATTACAATAAAAACAGGAAATTCAAATCTACGCATCACATCCTGACCTTAGTTCCTTTTAAATGTCTCTATTTTGGTTTGGTCAGGGTGTGAGTTGGGGTGGGCATTCTATGTTTTTCATTCTATGTTTTGTATTTCTATGTGTTTGGCCTGGTATGGTTCCCAATCAGAGGCAGCTGTCTATCGTTGTCTCTGATTGGGAATCATACTTAGGTATCCTTTTCCCACCTGGTGTTTGTGGGTAGTTGTTTCCTGTTTTGTGTTGTGTCACCTTTCAGAACTGTTTCGATTTTCGTTGTTTTCACTTTGTTATTTTGTTTTTTTTGTGTTCAGCTATAATAAATTAACATGGACACTTACCACGCTGCGTTTTGGTCCGATCTATCCTGTTCATCAGATGAAGAAGATCGTTACACTACGCATATATGTGTATGGAACAATATTCAACTACATAGAGGTCCTCAATCAGTCACTTAAACTGCCTGAGGGGCATCAGCACATCTAGCTGCAGTGAACTCTGCAGATTGTTCCAGAAATTAGGGGCAAAAAAACTAAACGCAGATTTTCCCCAAATCTGTGGAGACTGAAGGGATCTCTGGTGTTATCCGTTCCTGTGAACGAGGTTTGGTAATTTATTATTCTTAACGTAATACATTATGTTACATATGGAGGGAGTTTCTGTCAGATTGCTTTGTAGATAAATACAAGAGAATGCAACTCTCTTCTTACAGACAGAGAGGTCCGTCCCACATTTTATACAGACTACAAGGATGAGTCCTAAAACTGTCCCCCTGTGATAAAACGTAGAATGGCATCCAAACAGTTTCAGATACAGACGTTGCCGCATGTAAACAAAATCCAATACAGGGTGAAATGTTGTTTGAACAATCTTTATCCTATTTTTAATAATAATTAAAGTCTGACATCATAAGGCATGATTTATTTCTTATTAAAAAAAAAACAATCTTGGATCTTAGCTTCTTAGTCAGTTGTTCTTTATGTGTTACGAAGGACAACGTGCCATTGATCCAGACACCCAGGTATTTATATTGAGAAACAAGCTCAGTTTGGGCTCCATATATGCAGGTCTTCATGGTCAACATTTTGTGACCTACAGAACAGCATGAGCTTGGTTTTACTTGTATTTAACACTAATTTAAGATCTGTAAGTGATTTCTGAATAGGATCAAAGTCATGCTGAAGTCCATGAATGGCACAAGAATACAAAACTGTGTCACCTGCATAGAGATGAATGTTACAACTATTAACAGTGTTTCCTATGTCATTAATATACAAAATGAACCCATAATTGAACCCTGAGGAACACCTTTTTGAATCTCAAGAAATTCAGATTTAGCCCCATCTATCCAGATCAAATCAAATCAAATCAAATGTATTTATATAGCCCTTCTTACATCAGCTGATATCTCAAAGTGCTGTACAGAAACCCAGCCTAAAACCCCAAACGGCAAGCAATGCAGGTGTAGAAGCACGGTGGCTAGGAAAAACTCCCTAGAAAGGCCAGAACCTAGGAAGAAACCTAGAGAGGAACCAGGCTCTGAGGGTTGGCCAGTCCTCTTCTGGCTGTGCCGGGTAGAGATTATAACAGAACATGGCCAAGATGTTCAAATGTTCATAAATGACCAGCATGGTCAAATAATAATAATCATAGTAGTTGTCGAGGGTGCAGCAAGTCAGCACCTCAGGAGTAAATGTCAGTTGGCTTTTCATAGCCGATCATTAAGAGTATCTCTACCGCTCCTGCTGTCTCTAGAGAGTTGAAAACAGCAGGTCTGGGACAGGTAGCACGTCCGGTGAACAGGTCAGGGTGCCATAGCCACAGGCAGAAGATGGCCTGGGTTCTGTCACTAAGATAATTCTGATTTAACCCCATCTATCAAGATGGCCTGAGTTCTGTCACTAAGATAATTCTGATTTAACCCCATCTATTAAGATGGCCTGAGTTCTGTCACTAAGATAATTCTGATTTAACCCCATCTATCAGGATGGCCTGAGTTCTGTCGCTGAGATAATTCTGATTTAACCCCATCTATCAAGATGGCCTGAGTTCTGTCACTCAGATAATTCTGAAACCATGAACAGGCTGTATATCCCAGGACGACTCTTAATAAGTTCTTCAGCAAAACGATCAACATCGTCGAACACCTTTGACAGGTCATCCAAGGCATCGACAAGATCATTAACAACTAGCGTGGTTGCTGAGG
>NW_024059187.1:0-39719 GCF_016432855.1 Salvelinus namaycush | reverse complement strand
GTATACTGTAGGTAGGGGTAAAGGATAGATAATAGACAGTAACAGCAGTATACTGTAGGTAGGGGTAAAGGATAGATAATAGACAGTAACAGCAGTATACTGTAGGTAGGGGTAAAGGATAGATAATAGACAGTAACAGCAGTATACTGTAGGTAGGGGTAAAGGATAGATAATAGACAGTAACAGCAGTATACTGTAGGTAGGGGTAAAGGATAGATAATAGACAGTAACAGCAGTATACTGTAGGTAGGGGTAAAGGATAGATAATAGACAGTAACAGCAGTATACTGTAGGTAGGGGTAAAGGATAGATAATAGACAGTAACAGCAGTATACTGTAGGTAGGGGTAAAGGATAGATAATAGACAGTAACAGCAGTATACTGTAGGTAGGGGTAAAGGATAGATAATAGACAGTAACAGCAGTATACTGTAGGTAGGGGTAAAGGATAGATAATAGACAGTAACAGCAGTATACTGTAGGTAGGGGTAAAGGATAGATAATAGACAGTAACAGCAGTATACTGTAGGTAGGGGTAAAGGATAGATAATAGACAGTAACAGCAGTATACTGTAGGTAGGGGTAAAGGATAGATAATAGACAGTAACAGCAGTATACTGTAGGTAGGGGTAAAGGATAGATAATAGACAGTAACAGCAGTATACTGTAGGTAGGGGTAAAGGATAGATAATAGACAGTAACAGCAGTAGGGGTAAAGGATAGATAATAGACAGTAACAGCAGTATACTGTAGGTAGGGGTAAAGGATAGATAATAGACAGTAACAGCAGTATACTGTAGGTAGGGGTAAAGGATAGATAATAGACAGTAACAGCAGTATACTGTAGGTAGGGGTAAAGGATAGATAATAGACAGTAACAGCAGTATACTGTAGGTAGGGGTAAAGGATAGATAATAGACAGTAACAGCAGTATACTGTAGGTAGGGGTAAAGGATAGATAATAGACAGTAACAGCAGTATACTGTAGGTAGGGGTAAAGGATAGATAATAGACAGTAACAGCAGTATACTGTAGGTAGGGGTAAAGGATAGATAATAGACAGTAACAGCAGTATACTGTAGGTAGGGGTAAAGGATAGATAATAGACAGTAACAGCAGTATACTGTAGGTAGGGGTAAAGGATAGATAATAGACAGTAACAGCAGTATACTGTAGGTAGGGGTAAAGGATAGATAATAGACAGTAACAGCAGTATACTGTAGGTAGGGGTAAAGGATAGATAATAGACAGTAACAGCAGTATACTGTAGGTAGGGGTAAAGGATAGATAATAGACAGTAACAGCAGTATACTGTAGGTAGGGGTAAAGGATAGATAATAGACAGTAACAGCAGTATACTGTAGGTAGGGGTAAAGGATAGATAATAGACAGTAACAGCAGTATACTGTAGGTAGGGGTAAAGGATAGATAATAGACAGTAACAGCAGTATACTGTAGGTAGGGGTAAAGGATAGATAATAGACAGTAACAGCAGTATACTGTAGGTAGGGGTAAAGGATAGATAATAGACAGTAACAGCAGTATACTGTAGGTAGGGGTAAAGGATAGATAATAGACAGTAACAGCAGTATACTGTAGGTAGGGGTAAAGGATAGATAATAGACAGTAACAGCAGTATACTGTAGGTAGGGGTAAAGGATAGATAATAGACAGTAACAGCAGTATACTGTAGGTAGGGGTAAAGGATAGATAATAGACAGTAACAGCAGTATACTGTAGGTAGGGGTAAAGGATAGATAATAGACAGTAACAGCAGTATACTGTAGGTAGGGGTAAAGGATAGATAATAGACAGTAACAGCAGTATACTGTAGGTAGGGGTAAAGGATAGATAATAGACAGTAACAGCAGTATACTGTAGGTAGGGGTAAAGGATAGATAATAGACAGTAACAGCAGTATACTGTAGGTAGGGGTAAAGGATAGATAATAGACAGTAACAGCAGTATACTGTAGGTAGGGGTAAAGGATAGATAATAGACAGTAACAGCAGTATACTGTAGGTAGGGGTAAAGGATAGATAATAGACAGTAACAGCAGTATACTGTAGGTAGGGGTAAAGGATAGATAATAGACAGTAACAGCAGTATACTGTAGGTAGGGGTAAAGGATAGATAATAGACAGTAACAGCAGTATACTGTAGGTAGGGGTAAAGGATAGATAATAGACAGTAACAGCAGTATACTGTAGGTAGGGGTAAAGGATAGATAATAGACAGTAACAGCAGTATACTGTAGGTAGGGGTAAAGGATAGATAATAGACAGTAACAGCAGTATACTGTAGGTAGGGGTAAAGGATAGATAATAGACAGTAACAGCAGTATACTGTAGGTAGGGGTAAAGGATAGATAATAGACAGTAACAGCAGTATACTGTAGGTAGGGGTAAAGGATAGATAATAGACAGTAACAGCAGTATACTGTAGGTAGGGGTAAAGGATAGATAATAGACAGTAACAGCAGTATACTGTAGGTAGGGGTAAAGGATAGATAATAGACAGTAACAGCAGTATACTGTAGGTAGGGGTAAAGGATAGATAATAGACAGTAACAGCAGTATACTGTAGGTAGGGGTAAAGGATAGATAATAGACAGTAACAGCAGTATACTGTAGGTAGGGGTAAAGGATAGATAATAGACAGTAACAGCAGTATACTGTAGGTAGGGGTAAAGGATAGATAATAGACAGTAACAGCAGTATACTGTAGGTAGGGGTAAAGGATAGATAATAGACAGTAACAGCAGTATACTGTAGGTAGGGGTAAAGGATAGATAATAGACAGTAACAGCAGTATACTGTAGGTAGGGGTAAAGGATAGATAATAGACAGTAACAGCAGTATACTGTAGGTAGGGGTAAAGGATAGATAATAGACAGTAACAGCAGTATACTGTAGGTAGGGGTAAAGGATAGATAATAGACAGTAACAGCAGTATACTGTAGGTAGGGGTAAAGGATAGATAATAGACAGTAACAGCAGTATACTGTAGGTAGGGGTAAAGGATAGATAATAGACAGTAACAGCAGTATACTGTAGGTAGGGGTAAAGGATAGATAATAGACAGTAACAGCAGTATACTGTAGGTAGGGGTAAAGGATAGATAATAGACAGTAACAGCAGTATACTGTAGGTAGGGGTAAAGGATAGATAATAGACAGTAACAGCAGTATACTGTAGGTAGGGGTAAAGGATAGATAATAGACAGTAACAGCAGTATACTGTAGGTAGGGGTAAAGGATAGATAATAGACAGTAACAGCAGTATACTGTAGGTAGGGGTAAAGGATAGATAATAGACAGTAACAGCAGTATACTGTAGGTAGGGGTAAAGGATAGATAATAGACAGTAACAGCAGTATACTGTAGGTAGGGGTAAAGGATAGATAATAGACAGTAACAGCAGTAAAGGATAGATAATAGACAGTAACAGCAGTATACTGTAGGTAGGGGTAAAGAATAGATAATAGACAGTAACAGCAGTATACTGTAGGTAGGGGTAAAGGATAGATAATAGACAGTAACAGCAGTATACTGTAGGTAGGGGTAAAGGATAGATAATAGACAGTAACAGCAGTATACTGTAGGTAGGGGTAAAGGATAGATAATAGACAGTAACAGCAGTATACTGTAGGTAGGGGTAAAGGAAAAGATAATAGACAGTAACAGCAGTATACTGTAGGTAGGGGTAAAGGATAGATAATAGACAGTAACAGCAGTATACTGTAGGTAGGGGTAAAGGATAGATAATAGACAGTAACAGCAGTATACTGTAGGTAGGGGTAAAGGATAGATAATAGACAGTAACAGCAGTATACTGTAGGTAGGGGTAAAGGATAGATAATAGACAGTAACAGCAGTATACTGTAGGTAGGGGTAAAGGATAGATAATAGACAGTAACAGCAGTATACTGTAGGTAGGGGTAAAGGATAGATAATAGACAGTAACAGCAGTATACTGTAGGTAGGGGTAAAGGATAGATAATAGACAGTAACAGCAGTATACTGTAGGTAGGGATAAAGTGACTAGGCAACAGGATAGATAATAGACAGTAACAGCAGTATACTGTAGGTAGGGTAAAGGATAGATAATAGACAGTAACAGCAGTATACTGTAGGTAGGGGTAAAGGATAGATAATAGACAGTAACAGCAGTATACTGTAGGTAGGGGTAAAGGATAGATAATAGACAGTAACAGCAGTATACTGTAGGTAGGGGTAAAGGATAGATAATAGACAGTAACAGCAGTATACTGTAGGTAGGGGTAAAGGATAGATAATAGACAGTAACAGCAGTATACTGTAGGTAGGGGTAAAGGATAGATAATAGACAGTAGCAGCAGTATACTGTAGGTAGGGGTAAAGGATAGATAATAGACAGTAACAGCAGTATACTGTAGGTAGGGGTAAAGGATAGATAATAGACAGTAACAGCAGTATACTGTAGGTAGGGGTAAAGAATAGATAATAGACAGTAACAGCAGTATACTGTAGGTAGGGGTAAAGGATAGATAATAGACAGTAACAGCAGTATACTGTAGGTAGGGGTAAAGGATAGATAATAGACAGTAACAGCAGTATACTGTAGGTAGGGGTAAAGGATAGATAATAGACAGTAACAGCAGTATACTGTAGGTAGGGATAAAGTGACTAGGCAACAGGATAGATAATAGACAGTAACAGCAGTATACTGTAGGTAGGGTAAAGGATAGATAATAGACAGTAACAGCAGTATACTGTAGGTAGGGGTAAAGGATAGATAATAGACAGTAACAGCAGTATACTGTAGGTAGGGGTAAAGGATAGATAATAGACAGTAACAGCAGTATACTGTAGGTAGGGGTAAAGGATAGATAATAGACAGTAACAGCAGTATACTGTAGGTAGGGGTAAAGGATAGATAATAGACAGTAACAGCAGTATACTGTAGGTAGGGGTAAAGGATAGATAATAGACAGTAACAGCAGTATACTGTAGGTAGGGGTAAAGGATAGATAATAGACAGTAACAGCAGTATACTGTAGGTAGGGGTAAAGGATAGATAATAGACAGTAACAGCAGTATACTGTAGGTAGGGGTAAAGGATAGATAATAGACAGTAACAGCAGTATACTGTAGGTAGGGGTAAAGGATAGATAATAGACAGTAACAGCAGTATACTGTAGGTAGGGGTAAAGGATAGATAATAGACAGTAACAGCAGTATACTGTAGGTAGGGGTAAAGGATAGATAATAGACAGTAACAGCAGTATACTGTAGGTAGGGGTAAAGGATAGATAATAGACAGTAACAGCAGTATACTGTAGGTAGGGGTAAAGGATAGATAATAGACAGTAACAGCAGTATACTGTAGGTAGGGGTAAAGGATAGATAATAGACAGTAACAGCAGTATACTGTAGGTAGGGGTAAAGGATAGATAATAGACAGTAACAGCAGTATACTGTAGGTAGGGGTAAAGGATAGATAATAGACAGTAACAGCAGTATACTGTAGGTAGGGGTAAAGGATAGATAATAGACAGTAACAGCAGTATACTGTAGGTAGGGGTAAAGGATAGATAATAGACAGTAACAGCAGTATACTGTAGGTAGGGGTAAAGGATAGATAATAGACAGTAACAGCAGTATACTGTAGGTAGGGGTAAAGGATAGATAATAGACAGTAGCAGCAGTATACTGTAGGTAGGGATAAAGGATAGATAATAGACAGTAACAGCAGTATACTGTAGGTAGGGGTAAAGGATAGATAATAGACAGTAACAGCAGTATACTGTAGGTAGGGGTAAAGGATAGATAATAGACAGTAAGCAGCAGTATACTGTAGGTAGGGGTAAAGGATAGATAATAGACAGTAACAGCAGTATACTGTAGGTAGGGGTAAAGGATAGATAATAGACAGTAACAGCAGTATACTGTAGGTAGGGGTAAAGAATAGATAATAGACAGTAACAGCAGTATACTGTAGGTAGGGGTAAAGGATAGATAATAGACAGTAACAGCAGTATACTGTAGGTAGGGGTAAAGGATAGATAATAGACAGTAACAGCAGTATACTGTAGGTAGGGGTAAAGGATAGATAATAGACAGTAACAGCAGTATACTGTAGGTAGCGGTAAAGGATAGATAATAGACAGTAACAGCAGTATACTGTAGGTAGGGGTAAAGGAAAGATAATAGACAGTAACAGCAGTATACTGTAGGTAGGGGTAAAGGATAGATAATAGACAGTAACAGCAGTATACTGTAGGTAGGGGTAAAGGATAGGATAATAGACAGTAACAGCAGTATACTGTAGGTAGGGGTAAAGGATAGATAATAGACAGTAACAGCAGTATACTGTAGGTAGGGGTAAAGGATGGATAATAGACAGTAACAGCAGTATACTGTAGGTAGGGGTAAAGGATAGATAATAGACAGTAGCAGCAGTATACTGTAGGTAGGGGTAAAGGATAGATAATAGACAGTAACAGCAGTATACTGTAGGTAGGGGTAAAGGATAGATAATAGACAGTAACAGCAGTATACTGTAGGTAGGGGTAAAGAATAGATAATAGACAGTAACAGCAGTATACTGTAGGTAGGGGTAAAGGATAGATAATAGACAGTAACAGCAGTATACTGTAGGTAGGGGTAAAGGATAGATAATAGACAGTAACAGCAGTATACTGTAGGTAGGGGTAAAGGATAGATAATAGACAGTAACAGCAGTATACTGTAGGTAGGGATAAAGTGACTAGGCAACAGGATAGATAATAGACAGTAACAGCAGTATACTGTAGGTAGGGTAAAGGATAGATAATAGACAGTAACAGCAGTATACTGTAGGTAGGGGTAAAGGATAGATAATAGACAGTAACAGCAGTATACTGTAGGTAGGGGTAAAGGATAGATAATAGACAGTAACAGCAGTATACTGTAGGTAGGGGTAAAGGATAGATAATAGACAGTAACAGCAGTATACTGTAGGTAGGGGTAAAGGATGGATAATAGACAGTAACAGCAGTATACTGTAGGTAGGGGTAAAGGATAGATAATAGACAGTAGCAGCAGTATACTGTAGGTAGGGGTAAAGGATAGATAATAGACAGTAGCAGCAGTATACTGTAGGTAGGGGTAAAGGATAGATAATAGACAGTAACAGCAGTATACTGTAGGTAGGGGTAAAGGATAGATAATAGACAGTAACAGCAGTATACTGTAGGTAGGGGTAAAGAATAGATAATAGACAGTAACAGCAGTATACTGTAGGTAGGGGTAAAGGATAGATAATAGACAGTAACAGCAGTATACTGTAGGTAGGGGTAAAGGATAGATAATAGACAGTAACAGCAGTATACTGTAGGTAGGGGTAAAGGATAGATAATAGACAGTAACAGCAGTATACTGTAGGTAGGGATAAAGTGACTAGACAACAGGATAGATAATAGACAGTAACAGCAGTATACTGTAGGTAGGGTAAAGGATAGATAATAGACAGTAACAGCAGTATACTGTAGGTAGGGGTAAAGGATAGATAATAGACAGTAACAGCAGTATACTGTAGGTAGGGGTAAAGGATAGATAATAGACAGTAACAGCAGTATACTGTAGGTAGGGGTAAAGGATAGATAATAGACAGTAACAGCAGTATACTGTAGGTAGGGGTAAAGGATAGATAATAGACAGTAACAGCAGTATACTGTAGGTAGGGGTAAAGGATAGATAATAGACAGTAACAGCAGTATACTGTAGGTAGGGGTAAAGGATAGATAATAGACAGTAACAGCAGTATACTGTAGTATACTGATGTTACTGTCAGTATACTGCTGTTACTGTCAGTATACTGCTGTTACTGTCTATTATCTATCCTTTACCCCTACCTACAGTATACTGCTGTTACTGTCTATTATCTAGGTAGGGGTAAAGGATAGATAATAGACAGTAACAGCAGCGTATGTCAAAAGAGTTTGTGCAAAAAAGGTTAATGTAGATCGTTAAATATGTTAACCAATAGCTACCCGGACTATTTAGCAGTCTTATGGCTTGGGGGTAAAAGCTTATCAGGGTCCTGTTGGTTCCAGACTGGCTGCATCGGTACCTCTTGCCGTGCGGTAGAAGACAGAACAGTCTAAGACTTGGATGGCTGGAGTCTTCCTCTGACACAGCCTGGTACAGAGGTCCTGGATGGCAGGGAGCTTGGCCCCGGTGATGTACTGGGCCTTTACGCACTGTACCCTCTGTAGTGCCTTGCGGTCGGATGCTAAGAAGTTGCCATACCAAGCGGTAGGGCTGGGCGATATGGCAAATAAATTATCACGATATCTATATATTTTTTCATTCGCTAACGATAATTAGCACAATATTAAACATATGCTTCAGACTCAAGAATGCCTAATGCCTGAACCAACCACTAGGGAGCGGCAGGTAGCCTAATGCCTGAACCAACCACTAGGGAGCGGCAGGTAGCCTAATGCCTGAACCAACCACTCGGGAGCGGCAGGTAGCCTAATGCCTGAACCAACCACTAGGGAGCGGCAGGTAGCCTAATGCCTGAACCAACCACTAGGGAGCGGCAGGTAGCCTAGTGGTTAGACCAGCAGGTAGCCTAGTGGTTAGAGCGTTGGGCCAGTAACCAGCAGGTAGCCTAGTGGTTAGACCAGCAGGTAGCCTAGTGGTTAGAGCGTTGGGCCAGTAACCAGCAGGTAGCCTAGTGGTTAGAGCGTTGGGCCAGTAACCAGCAGGTAGCCTAGTGGTTAGAGCGTTGGGCCAGTAACCAGCAGGTAGCCTAGTGGTTAGACCAGCAGGTAGCCTAGTGGTTAGAGCGTTGGGCCAGTAACCAGCAGGTAGCCTAGTGGTTAGACCAGCAGGTAGCCTAGTGGTTAGACCAGCAGGTAGCCTAGTGGTTAGAGCGTTGGGCCAGTAACCGAAAGGTTGCTAGATCGAATCCCCAAGCTGACAAGGTAAAAATCTGTCATTCTACCCCTGAACAAGGCTGTTCCCCGATAGGAACAACTTCTTATTTACAATGATAGCCTAACTGACTTTCCTAGTTAAATAAAGGTAGCATTTTTTATTATTATTATGTGAGCTATACGTAAAATTATACTTTAAGGAAAATTGTTCCATGTTTGCGGCCAGGGAGCAACGTATCTGGGGTCAATTAAATTGATAAGCCTCTTGAAACCTTCCTTTTCGACTGTGCTAATTGGTAGCATGTCCTTAGCAACGCGATGCATAATCGCATTTGTGATGTCTTTGTCTTTTCGATGTTTGCTTGTAGGGCACATTTTCATCAGAGATAATCTAATGTTGATAATTTTATAACATTATGAATCATTTTATTTTAAAAACGACTTTGTCATCATCATCATCTACAATCATCCTAGCTCATTTGAAAATCCCGTGTGTGTGTGTGTAATGTTGTAGGAGACCACCACACGGCGCTAAAGGATCACATCAAACGGTTGACTTGTGGGCGGAAAGTAAACCCGGAAATGTGCGGAAGGAAACCACGTGAATGAACAACGGAGGCTACAACAACATTAACGAGTAGCATTTTATCATCAGCGGTACGGTAAACTAGACTGTTATAACGTAACGCTGTTGGTGTGTCATTCAAATATGACATTAATTTATTAGCTTACGTTAGCTGGCTAGTTTTCCATCAATGTGCACGTAGCTAGCCTGCAAGTGGTCTTGTATTTGCTGCAAAGAGGAGATACACAAACGAACATTTTTTGTGAAGGTTTGTGAAATATATAGAAAGCTATTGTGGATGATTTGACAAAGCTGAGGTTGTTGGTAGCATATTAGCTAGCTATCTTAAGACAACGTTAAATGTTAGTGTTATGTGACGTTTATTATTTTTCCTGGTTGAATTTGCTGCAGAGGGGATGTTATTTTAACACGTTTTAGCTATAATGTTGTATAAACGTTGACAAATGGGAACGTAAAACCAATAAAGAATGTTTCTGACAGCATTAGCTAGCATCCTCCCTCGACGGAGTAAATGGGAAACGGAGGCTTTCTGAAGTGAAGGCTTCGACGCTTTCACCAAATTGTGCCGGAAAACAGTTCATTAATCAGAGCTTAATTACCGTTATCTGTTCACAATGCACATTTAGTGACAGAGGTCATTTTTTAAAATCCGTTTTCATTATAACACCGTTGTACAGCGATAAGTCGTTGGCTATAGCAGCCTATAATCAGTTAGAAAACCAGATTTGCATCATGTTTCATGTTTCCCATTTATTTGTCAAAAAACGGAATCTATGGCATTATTTAGGATGCTTAAGACAGACGCGTATACTAAATAAAACTAATTATTTGAACAACCGTGCAAAAGGGGATAAAAAAATATTTTAAAAATCTAAATAGTGTGCCATATAACGTTACGCTCACGTCCCTGAATGTTCCCTCCTCTACCTGCTAAACTAGCTACCGGTCAGGCGAAAGTGTTTCGGTAAAATCTAAACAGTACGGTGTCCAGCAGAGGTCGGAAATCAGTGGCATTTTGCGACACCCGGTTTGAAAAACCACGTGATCAAACGACGCTTGGGACGTCATTCGTGACGTACTTCAGATAAAGTGATAGTCAGTTAAGAACAAATTCTTATTTACAATGACGGCCTCCTGCGGGGACGGGGGATTAAAAATTATATTTCTTAATAAAAATATAGATCAAAATACACATCATGACAAGAGAGACAACACCACATAAAGAGATACCTAAGATAACATAGCATGGCAGCAACACATGACAACACAGCATGGTAGCAACACAACATGACAACACAGCATGGTAGCAACACAACATGACAACACAGCATGGTAGCAACACAACATGACAACACAGCATGGTAGCAACACAACATGACAACACAGCATGGTAACAACACAACATGACAACACAGCATGGTAGCAACACAACATGACAACACAGCATGGTAACAACACAACATGACAACACAACATGGTAGCAACACAACATGACAGCAGCCCAACATGGTAGCAGCACAAAACATGGTACAGACATTATTGGGCACAGACAACAGCACAAAGGTCAAGAAGGTAGAGACAACAATACATCACGCAAAGCAGCCACAACTGTCAGTAAGAGTGTCCCATGATTGAGTCTTTGAATGAAGACATTGAGATATTGGCACACTGCTTCGAAGTTGGTTGCTTACCGATTTCAACGCATGTCTCAGCTCCGGTATCAAACGTATATCACTACTACAGAGTGATTTGTAATGTTTTGGCAAAGGGTTAGCTTATCTAACTTGACTAGATGCAGCACATCCCTGATCAATATAAAACACTAACAGCTAATGCTATCTTCTGTACTCAACCAGCCAGGAAGTTCATGATCATGACAGAATGTGGGGAGCCAATTAGCTCTAGTTTAGATCCCTGTAATATGGATGGAGTTGAGTTTACTAAACGAGGTAGACAAATCACTACAGTAAGTTTGCTAAAGCCAACATATGTTGTATTATTTAACGAGGCAAGTCAGTTAACAAATTCTTATTTACAATGACGGACTACCCCGGTCCTGGACGTCGCTGGGCCAATTGTGCGCCGCCCTATGGGACTCCTAATCACGGCCGGTTGTGATACAGCCTGGAATCAAACCAGGGTCTGTAGTAACGCCTCTGGCACTGAGATGCAGTGCCTTAGACCGCTGCGCCACTTGGGAGCCCAATTATAGTGAGTTTACTAATATAGCCTGCTGTATTTGCCTGTCTGTCTCTCTCTCTGAACCCACAGGACATCATGACAAGTCCACTACCAGAGCTGAAGATAAATACTAATGCAACTGGTGTGAAACGGCTAGCTAGTTAGCGGCGGTGCGCGCTAGTTCCATTTCAATCGGTGACATCACTCGCTCTGAGACCTTGAAGTAGTTGTTTCCCTTGCTCTGTCAAAAATTGCTGTAGCTTTTCTGAGGAGCGATAGGTTAACGATGCTTCGAGGGGTGACTTGTTGTTGTTCATAGGGAACTCTGGTTCAAAGTCCAAGGTTGGGGGGCGAGGAGAGTGACGGAAGCAACACTGTTACACTAATACTGAACGTCTCTCAGTATTTAGGAATGGTCTAACTCCACCAGACACCATGTTGAGTCGTCTACAGGAGCTGAAGAAGGAGGAGGAGACTCTCCTAAAGATTAAAGTTATGCTGCAGGACCAGCTCAACAGACTCAAGGTACAGCTACTTTCTGTTTTACCTCCCTCCTAAATAAATAAGTAGTCTATGGCATCCTTCCCTCCTCCTTCAAGTATTTATTGTATTTGTATGTTTTACGGATCCCCATTAGTTCCTGCCAAGGCAGCAGCTACTCTTCCTGGGGTTTATTACGGATCCTCATTAGTTCCTGCCAAGGCAGCAGCTACTCTTCCTGGGGTTTATTATGGATCCCCATTAGTTCCTGCCAAGGCAGCAGCTACTCTTCCTGGGGTTTATTATGGATCCCCATTAGTACCTACCAAGGCAGCAGCTACTCTTCCTGGGGTTTATTATGGATCCCCATTAGTTCCTGCCAAGGCAGCAGCTACTCTTCCTGGGGTTTATTATGGATCCCCATTAGTTCCTGCCAAGGCAGCAGCTACTCTTCCTGGGGTTTATTATGGATCCCCATTAGTTCCTGCCAAGGCAGCAGCTACTCTTCCTGGGGTTTATTATGGATCACCATTAGTTCCTGCCAAGGCAGCAGCTACTCTTCCTGGTGTTTATTATGGATCCCCATTAGTTCCTGTCAAGGCAGCAGCTACTCTTCCTGGGGTTTATTATGGATCCCCATTAGTTCCTGCCAAGGCAGAAGCTACTCTTCCTGGGGTTTATTATGGATCCCCATTAGTTCCTGCCAAGGCAGAAGCTACTCTTCCTGGGGTTTATTATGGATCCCCATTAGTTCCTGTTGCCAAGGCAGCAGCTACTCTTCCTGGGGTTTATTATGGATGCCCATGAGTTCCTGTTGCCAAGGCAGCAGCTACTCTTCCTGGGGTTTATTATGGATCCCCATTAGTTCCTGCCAAGGCAGCAGCTACTCTTCCTGGGGTTCATTATGGATCCCCATTAGTTCCTGCCAAGGCAGCAGCTACTCTTCCTGGGGTTTATTATGGATCCCCATTAGTTCCTGCCAAGGCAGCAGCTACTCTTCCTGGGGTTTATTATGGATCCCCATTAGTTCCTGCCAAGGCAGCAGCTACTCTTCCTGGGGTTTATTATGGATCCCCATTAGTTCCTGCCAAGGCAGCAGCTACTCTTCCTGGGGTTTGTTATGGATCCCCATTAGTTCCTGCCAAGGCAGCAGCTACTCTTCCTGGGGTTTATTATGGATCCCCATTAGTTCCTGCCAAGGCAGCAGCTACTCTTCCTGGGGTTTATTATGGATCACCATTAGTTCCTGTCAAGGTAGCAGCTTCTCTTCCTGGGGTTTATTATGGATCCCCATTAGTTCCTGCCAAGGCAGCAGCTACTCTTCCTGGGGTTTATTATGGATCCCCATTAGTTCCTGCCAAGGCAGCAGCTACTCTTCCTGGGGTTTATTATGGATCCCCATTAGTTCCTGCCAAGGCAGCAGCTACTCTTTGTGGGGTCCAGCGACATTAATACAGTTATATAGAATTCTAAATATTACATGACATTACATTTCATAACACATATTTACAACACATTATGCGTGTTCCCTCAGGGCATTACTTTACTACCACATACACTACATGGTCAAAAGTATGTGGACACCTGCTCGTCCAACATCTCATTACAAAATCATGAGCATTTATATGGAGTTGGTCCCCCTTTGCTGCTATAACAGCCTCCACTCTTCTGGGAAGGCTTTCCACTAGATGTTGGAACATTGCTGCGGGGACTTGCTTCCATTCAGCCACAAGAGCATTAGTGAGGTCAGGCACTGATGTTGGCCGATTAGGCCTGGCTCGCGGTCGGTGTTCCAATTTATCTCAAAGGTGTTCGATGGGGTTGAGTTCAGGGCACTGTGCAGGCCAGTCAAGTTCTTCCACACCGATCTCAACAAACCATTTCTGTAGGGACCTGACTTTGTGCATGGGGGCATTGTCATGCTGAAACAGGAAAGGGCCTTTCCCAAACTGTTGCCACAAAGTTGGAAGCACAGAATTGTCTAGAATGTCATTGTATGCTGTAGCGTTAAGATTTCCCTTCACTGGAACTAAGGGGCCCGAACCATGAAAAACAGCCCCAGACCATTATTCCTCCTCCACCAAACTTTACAGTTGGCACTATGCACTGAGGCAGGTAGCGTTCTCCTGGCATTCGCCAAACCCAGATTAGTCCGTCGGACTGCCAGATGGTGAAGAGTGATTCATCATTCCAGAGAACGCGTTTCCACTGCTCCAGAGTCCAATGGTGGCGAGCTTTACACCACTCCAGCCTCCGCTTGGCATTGCGCATGGTGATCTTAGGCTTGTGTGCGGCTGCTCGGCCATGCAAACCCATTTCATGAAGCTCCCAGCGAACAGTTCTTGTGCTGACGTTGCTTCCAGAGGCAGTTTGGAACTCTGTAGTGAGTGTTGCAACCGAGAACAGAACTCAGTAGAACAACTCAGCAGAACAACTCAGCAGAACAACTC
This sequence comes from Salvelinus namaycush, assembly GCF_016432855.1. Classification (NCBI taxonomy): domain Eukaryota; kingdom Metazoa; phylum Chordata; class Actinopteri; order Salmoniformes; family Salmonidae; genus Salvelinus; species Salvelinus namaycush. The sequence goes on along the minus strand of NW_024059187.1, from coordinate 25,116 downwards.
AGCAGAACAACTCAGTAGAACAACTCAGCAGAACAACTCAGCAGAACAACTCAGTAGAACAACTCAGTAGAACACGAGCTTATGTGGCCTACCACTTCGCGGCTGAGCCGTTGTTGCTCCTAGACGTTTCCACTTCACAATAACGGCACTTACAGTTGACCGGGGAAGCTCTAGCAGGGCAGACATTTGACGATCTGACTTGTTGAAAAGGTGGCATCCTATGACAGTGCCATGTTAAAAGTCACTTAGCTCTTCAGTAAGGCCATTCTACTGCCACTATTTGTCTATGGAGATGTCATGGCTGTGTGCTCAATTTTATACATCTGTCAGCAACGGGTGTGGCTAAAATAGCAAAATCCACTAATTTGAAGGGGTGTCCACATACTTTTGGTGTATTTAGGACTAACTTATTTCTTGCCACACATTCTGAAACTTTAAGTGTTGCAGTAATTTCAGTCGCTGTAGTAGCTGACGTGTTGAGTTTTGAGTCATCCACATACATAGACACACTGGCTTTACTTAGAGCCAGTGGCATGTCGTTAGTAAAAAAATTTAAAAGTAAGGGTCCTAGACAGCTGCCCTGGGGAATTCCTGATTCTACCTGGATTATATTGGAGAGGCTTCCATTAAAGAACCCTCTGTGTTCTGTCAGACAGGTAACTCTTTATCCACAATATAGCAGGGGGTGTAAATCCATAACACATACGTTTTTCCAGCAGCAGACTATGATCAATAATGTCAAAAGCCGCACTAAAGTCTAACAAAACAGCCCCCACAATCTTTTCATCATCAATTTCTCTCAGCCAATCATCAGTCATTTGTGTAAGTGCTGTGCTTGTTGAATGTCCTTCCCTATAAGCATGCTGAAAGTCTGTTGTCAATTTGTTTACTGTAAAATGACATTGTATCTGGTCAGACACCATTTTTTTCCCCAAAAAAGTTTACTAAGGGTTGGTAACAGGCTGATTTGGTCGGCTATTCGAGCCAGTAAAGGGTGCTTACTTTTGCTTCCCTCCAGGCCTGAGGGCACACACTTTCTTGTAGGCTTAGATTGAAGATGTGGCAAATATCGTCTGCTATTATCCTCAGTAATTTTCCATCCAAGTTGTCAGACCCCAGTGGCTTGTCATTGTTTATAGATAAAACATTTTAAAACTCTTTCACACTCACTTTACGGAATTCAAAATGACAACGCTTGCCTTTTCATAATTTGGTCAGTTATACTTGGATGTGTAGACAGGCTCACCTCATGTACTCTGTCATGTTCAACATGTTTAGCATGTCAAGGAGTGGAATGATAACTCAGGGTACCGGTACCTGATGTTACTACCCCTCCTGAGTAATGATGGGTAATGTCATCTATATGACTGTCTATCCCTTTTTTCTTTTAGTTTGAAGAAGGGGCCCTAAAGTCCATCATCAACGCTCAGACAGACGAAGGTCCTTCACAACCTGCCAGTCCTGAGGTACTGCACACACACGTCTGTCACACACACACACACACACACACACACACACACACACGTCTGTCACACACACACACACACACACACACACGTCTGTCACACACACACACACACCCCTTTATCTAATAACATCACCTACTGTTCCCTGCAGGTTCCTCTGAACCTGGATGACGAAGCAGCGATCAACCAGACCAAACTGCTGCTGAGTGGTCCTGTAGACTACCGCATAGAGGAGGAGGAGGAAGAGGAGGAGGAAGAGGAGGAGGATGACGACAATAATGAGCTTGAAGCCGTGCCTGAGGTAGACGAGGAGGACGACGATTATTACTGAGTGGTCCTGTAGACTACCACATGGAGGAGGAGGAGGAGGACGACGACAACAATGAGCTTGAAGCAGTGCCTGAGGAAGACGAGGAGGACGACGATTATTACTGAGTGGACCTGTACCAAATGGCCCCCTATTCCCAATGTAGTGCACTAGGTTTGAGCAGGGAATAGTAACTGGACAAATGTAGTGCCACTACATAGTGAATAGGGTGTGATCTGGGATGTAGACAATGTATTGACCTCCAGTACCTAAATGCCACTGAAGAGGAGATGTGTGTGTATATAATATTACAGACCGTTTTTTTGTTTTACATCCTGTACTTCTGAAGTTATTTATTAGAGTGTTCAACGGGAAGATTACAGTTGTAAATAAAATGTAGCCTTGGGTGCTAGCCGCAAGTAGAGTTGGCTAAAGCACAAACAGATCTGGGACCAGGCTTATTGTCATTCCATAATGACAGCAGTAGAGTTGGCTAAAGCACAAACAGATCTGGGACCAGGCTTATTGTCATTCCATAATGACAGCAGTAGAGTTGGCAAGAGCACAAACAGATCTGGGATCAGGCTTATTGTCATTCCATAATGACAGCAGTAGAGTTGGCAAGAGCACAAACAGATCTGGGACCAGGCTTATTGTCATTCCATAATGACAGCAGTAGAGTTGGCTAAAGCACAAACAGATCTGGGACCAGGCTTATTGTCATTCCATAATAACAGCAGTAGAGTTGGCTAAAGCACAAACAGATCTGGGACCAGGCTTATTGTCATTCCATAATGACAGCAGTAGAGTTGGCTAAAGCACAAACAGATCTAGGACCAGGCTTATTGTCATTCCATAATGACAGCAGTAGAGTTGGCAAGAGCACAAACAGATCTGGGACCAGGCTTATTGTCATTCCATAATGACAGCAGTAGAGTTGGCTAAAGCACAAACAGATCTGGGACCAGGCTTATTGTCATTCCATAATGACAGCAGTAGAGTTGGCTAAAGCACAAACAGATCTGGGACCAGGCTTATTGTCATTCCATAATGACAGCAGTAGAGTTGGCTAAAGCACAAACAGATCTGGGACCAGGTATTACAGTAAGAATATGAACAGGAATGAACTGTGATCTCCCTCACATTAGTTAAGGCCTGTTTTTTTGTAGCCTGGTCCCAGATCTGTAGGTGCTGTATAGTCAGCTTCTATAGCCACTATAGGCTGGTCCCAGATCTGTAGGTGCTGTATAGTCAGCTTCTATAGCCACTGTAGGCTGGTCCCAGGTCTGTAGGTGCTGTATAGTCAGCTTCTATAGTCACTGTAGACTGGTCCCAGGTCTGTAGGTGCTGTATAGTCAGCTTCTATAGCCACTGTAGGCTGGTCCCAGGTCTGTAGGTGCTGTATAGTCAGCTTCTATAGCCACTGTAGACTGGTCCCAGGTCTGTAGGTGCTGTATAGTCAGCTTCTATGGCCACTGTAGACTGGTCCGAGATCTGTAGGTGCTGTATAGTCAGCTTCTATAGTCACTGTAGACTGGTCCGAGATCTGTAGGTGCTGTATAGTCAGCTTCTATAGCCACTGTAGGCTGGTCCCAGGTCTGTAGGTGCTGTATAGTCAGCTTCTATAGCCACTGTAGACTGGTCCCAGGTCTGTAGGTGCTGTATAGTCAGCTTCTATAGCCACTGTAGACTGGTCCGAGATCTGTAGGTGCTGTATAGTCAGCTTCTATAGTCACTGTAGACTGGTCCCAGGTCTGTAGGTGCTGTATAGTCAGCTTCTATAGCCACTGTAGCCTGGTCCCAGGTCTGTAGGTGCTGTATAGTCAGCTTCTATAGCCACTGTAGACTGGTCCCAGGTCTGTAGGTGCTGTATTGCGATCCTTGCTAATATGAGCCACGTTACAATTCCCGCCAAGTGGGTTAACCCTATTGGCACGACACATAGGGTGTTGGTCTTTCAGACCAGCGACCCAGGTTCGCTTCCCCGTCTGGGACCAAGGCTGTCTGACGTATTGCCTGTAAACCATAGAGTCGTTGTTCCTTCCCGGTTCTCGTTTAGTATCTCTCATTGGTCCAGCAGCCGCTGTAATTGTAGTGTCCAATGCCTACTGTTCTACTGTTGATGTGTGTGTGTGTCTCTATGGATGTTGAGGCATGAATCTAGTAGTGGTATCCAGAATATACCGGCATAACGTTTCTGTACCATACCGGGGAATACGGTATTACCGAATGTGCACACAAGGGGCACTGTTTTTTGTTGTTCAACACACAAAACGACACTGAACCAAAATATAAAACGCCACATGCAACAATTTCAAAGATTTTACTGGGTTACAGTTCATCTAAGAAAATCAGTCAATTGAAATAAATTCATTAGGTCCTAATCTATGGATTTCACATGACTGGGAATACAGATATGCATCTGTTGGTCACAGATACCTTTAAATAAAATGGGCCTCCGGATCTCGTTACGGTATTTCTGTGCATTCAAATTCTCTAAAACGACCCGGCTCATGGTGGAGAAATTAACATTACGTTCTCTGTCAACAGCTCTGGTGGACGTTCCTGCAGTCAGTATGCCAATTGCACGCTCCCTCAAAACTTGAGACATCTGTGGCATTGTGTTGTGTGACAACTGCACATTTTTAGAGTGGCCTTTTATTGTCCCCAACACAAGGTGCACCTATGTAATGGTCATGCTGTTTAATCGGCTTCTTGCTATGCCACACCTGTCCGTTGGATGGATTATCTTGGCAAAGGAGAAAATGCTCACTAACAGGGATGTAAACAAATTTGCGCACAGAATGAGAGAAATAAGCTTTTTGTGCGTATAGAACAATTCTGGGATCTTTTATTTCAGCTCATGAAACATGGGACCAACACTTTACATGTTGAGTTTTTATATTTTAATTCAGTGTATTTAGGAAACAGGGATCTTGATCCAGGAAGGGATTTAATGTCTCTGCTGTAACCATGACGTTTAAACGTTGACATCTAGACACTTAGCGAGCAAGTTAGCAAACCAAATGAAGCAGCTGGAGCAATGACGTACCCCCCCACCCCCACCCAACGATTACAAATTATACCGTCGGTATTTCTAAATACCCCCTAGAATATAGTACACAAACACAGCAGACTTGGGTTCAAATAACTTCGCTGTGCTTGATTTGAGCTTGTCTGTTTCAATGGAACCAACAGAACATTCCAGAAACAACAGCAACCTGACAACTGCGTGCAGAGTCAAACAAACGCAAAAAAAAATATTAGGTTTTCCAAAAAATAATTTGAACCCGAGTCAGGAGGCAAGAGGATCTCTCTATTTAATAACAGAGCGTGAAACCATGTGTACGGCTGGGCCATATTGGATATAAGGAGACGGTACAGTACAGTGGAGCACAATACATTCGTGTAATGTATTGTAACGACCCTGGGTTTATAAGCGCGGAAATCGACTCTGCCGCACGAGTATGCTTTTGCGACACAGTCGATAGCGCGCCGGACCTCGGGCTAGAAGGTCGAGGGTTCGAGACCTGCTCCCTGCCTGTTTCATTACAGTATCAACGATAACATGCAGACTGTGCAGTATGTTATGAGGGTTCAAATTCATAAGCACAAAATAAAGAACGATGCCAAGATGGTAGATATCCTACCGCTTTTCTACTTATAAACACATTTTGCATAATCGGTTCAGTTTATACTTTGTACTTTTTGTAAACTTTGTGTTTTATCTCTAAATTCTTAGGGTGTTTACACTGATTTCAGTCCTCTTTAAAGTGAACCCTGGGGTAAGACAAAAATAACTTTGTTTTCACACTGCCTTTGAATGAGGACTCGACTCTTTTGCCAGTTCACTGTTTTGTGGTCCGAGTCCTTTATGCGTTCACATTGCTATGTTTAGAAAGCACGTTCAGTCATTGTACTCTGGGTTTTTACAAAGTACAGGACAAGCCATTCCATCAGTCCGGACTGCTAGATATTTTAAATGTTTTATTTATTTAACCTTTATTTAACTAGGCAAGTCAGTTAAGAACAAATTCTTATTTACAATGACGGACGCCGCTGGGCCAATTGTGCGCAGCCCGATGGGACTCCCAATCACGACCGGATGTGATACCGTTTAGATTTTAATAGCTAATAGATTACGTTTAGTTAAAATATTAGATATAATAATTGTAATCAGAAGATACTATTAACACGTAAATATGATTGATAACAGAATAAATAGCAGAAGAATAACTTCTGTAATTAAATTGTATCGTTACACCCAAAGTCGGCTATTGCCGCTATAAGAAATATAATTAATTTTGTATCCTACGTTGTATTCTCACACTATTTAAACCCCACAATCAATAAACAGCGTATGAAGCTCTCTTAGCCTATCGATCACATATTGCAAAAAAAAAAAATCAGAACTAAAAAAATAAACTCTGCATCCTTGACAATCGCTAATCAAATAAACTTTTAAAAAACAGCACACGTTTTTTTTCAGCGAACCTGGTGTCTAATCATTAGTCAAACAGTCATCTGAAACGAGAGCTTCTATTGGACAAATTCAGGTAAACTCCACCCCGTTCCGTTCCCGTCTGCTTCCGGTCTAAGAAACGTTTTGCGACAGAATTGTCATAATGAAAGTGCTGGAATACAGAGAGCCAAAACAAGTGTCACTGTCCCAATACTTTCGGAGTTCACTGAACTGTATATGGTAATAAGCCGTCTCACTCTGAGGTATATCAGGGTTACACACCACACAAATCATGGCATACAATACTGTACATTCCTGTTCTAATTTAACTCCACCTCTCCATAGATTAGGTCACCCACTCCATCCCTACTGATAATGCAGTGCCAACACTTTCCTCTGGTCCACACATCCAACCAACCATTCAGCATTTTCTGAAAAGGGTAAAAATGCACAGTGGATCACAAGGCCTGCTGTTTTCAGCCTGTTACCGGACAACAAGGCCTGCTGTTTTCAGCCTGTTACAGGACAACAAGGCCTGCTGTTTTCAGCCTGTTACAGGACAACAAGGCCTGCTGTTTTCAGCCTGTTACCGGACAACAAGGCCTGCTGTTTTCAGCCTGTTACAGGACAACAAGGCCTGCTGTTTTCAGCCTGTTACCGGACAACAAGGCCTGCTGTTTTCAGCCTGCTACCGGACAACAAGGCCTGCTGTTTTCAGCCTGTTACCGGACAACAAGGCCTGCTGTTTTCAGCCTGTTACAGGACAACAAGGCCTGCTGTTTTCAGCCTGTTACCGGACAACAAGGCCTGCTGTTTTCAGCCTGTTACAGGACAACAAGGCCTGCTGTTTTCAGCCTGTTACCGGACAACAAGGCCTGCTGTTTTCAGCCTGTTACAGGACAACAAGGCCTGCTGTTTTCAGCCTGTTACCGGACAACAAGGCCTGCTGTTTTCAGCCTGTTACAGGACAACAAGGCCTGCTGTTTTCAGCCTGTTACCGGACAACAAGGCCTGCTGTTTTCAGCCTGTTACCGGACAACAAGGCCTGCTGTTTTCAGCCTGTTACCGGACAACAAGGCCTGCTGTTTTCACCCTGCTACCGGACAACAAGGCCTACTGTTTTCAGCCTGTTACCGGACAACAAGGCCTGCTGTTTTCAGCCTGTTACAGGACAACAAGGCCTGCTGTTTTCAGCCTGTTACCAGACAACAAGGCCTGCTGTTTTCAGCCTGCTACCGGACAACAAGGCCTGCTGTTTTCAGCCTGTTACAGGACAACAAGGCCTGCTGTTTTCAGCCTGTTACAGGACAACAAGGCCTACTGTTTTCAGCCTGTTACCGGACAACAAGGCCTGCTGTTTTCAGCCTGCTACAGGACAACAAGGCCTGCTGTTTCCACCCTGTTACCGGACAACAAGGCCTGCTGTTTCCACCCTGTTACCGGACAACAAGGCCTGCTGTTTTCAGCCTGTTACAGGACAACAAGGCCTGCTGTTTTCAGCCTGTTACAGGACAACAAGGCCTACTGTTTTCAGCCTGTTACCGGACAACAAGGCCTGCTGTTTTCAGCCTGTTACAGGACAACAAGGCCTGCTGTTTTCAGCCTGTTACCAGACAACAAGGCCTGCTGTTTTCAGCCTGCTACCGGACAACAAGGCCTGCTGTTTTCAGCCTGTTACAGGACAACAAGGCCTGCTGTTTTCAGCCTGTTACAGGACAACAAGGCCTGCTGTTTTCAGCCTGCTACCGGACAACAAGGCCTGCTGTTTTCAGCCTGCTACAGGACAACAAGGCCTACTGTTTTCAGCCTGTTACCGGACAACAAGGCCTGCTGTTTTCAGCCTGTTACAGGACAACAAGGCCTGCTGTTTTCAGCCTGCTACCGGACAACAAGGCCTGCTGTTTTCAGCCTGCTACCGGACTACAAGGCCTGCTGTTTTCAGCCTGTTACAGGACAACAAGGCCTGCTGTTTTCAGCCTGTTACCAGACAACAAGGCCTGCTGTTTTCAGCCTGTTACCAGACAACAAGGCCTGCTGTTTTCAGCCTGCTACCGGACAACAAGGCCTGCTGTTTTCAGCCTGTTACAGGACAACAAGGCCTGCTGTTTTCAGCCTGTTACCGGACAACAAGGCCTGCTGTTTTCAGCCTGCTACCGGACAACAAGGCCTGCTGTTTTCAGCCTGTTACAGGACAACAAGGCCTACTGTTTTCAGCCTGCTACCGGACAACAAGGCCTGCTGTTTTCAGCCTGCTACCGGACAACAAGGCCTGCTGTTTTCAGCCTGTTACAGGACAACAAGGCCTGCTGTTTTCAGCCTGTTACCGGACAACAAGGCCTGCTGTTTTCAGCCTGCTACCGGACAACAAGGCCTACTGTTTTCAGCCTGTTACCGGACAACAAGGCCTGCTGTTTCCACCCTGTTACCGGACAACAAGGCCTGCTGTTTCCACCCTGTTACCGGACAACAAGGCCTACTGTTTTCACCCTGCTACCGGACAACAAGGCCTACTGTTTCCAGCCTGCTACCGGACAACAAGGCCTGCTGTTGGACAACCACACCAAACTGTACTGTAGAACCACACCAAACTGTACAGTAGAACCACACCAAACTGTACAGTAGAACCACACCAAACTGTACTGTAGAACCACACCAAACTGTAGAACCACACCAAACTGTACTGTAGAACCACACCAAACTGTACTGTAGAACTACACCAAACTGTACAGTAGAACCACACCAAACTGTACAGTAGAACCACACCAAACTGTAGAACCACACCAAACTGTACTGTAGAACCACACCAAACTGTACTGTACAACCACACCAAACTACTGTAGAACCACACCAAACTGTACAGTAGAACCACACCAAACTGTACTGTAGAACCACACCAAACTGTACAGTAGAACCACACCAAACTGTACTGTAGAACCACACCAAACTGTACAGTAGAACCACACCAAACTGTACTGTAAAACTACACCAAACTGTACTGTAGAACCACACCAAACTGTACTGTAGAACCACACCAAACTGTACTGTAGAACCACACCAAACTGTACTGTAGAACCACACCAAACTGTACAGTAGAACCACACCAAACTGTACAGTAGAACCACACCAAACTGTACTGTAGAACCACACCAAACTGTACTGTAGAACCACACCAAACTGTACTGTAGAACTACACCAAACTGTACTGTAGAACCACACCAAACTGTACAGTAGAACCACACCAAACTGTACTGTAGAACCACACCAAACTGTACTGTAGAACCACACCAAACTGTACTGTTGAACCACACCAAACTGTACAGTAGAACCACACCAAACTGTACTGTAGAACCACACCAAACTGTACTGTAGAACCACACCAAACTGTACTGTAGAACCACACCTAACTGTACAGTAGAACTACACCAAACTGTACAGTAGAACCACACCAAACTGTACTGTAGAACCACACCAAACTATACTGTAGAACTACACCAAACTGTACTGTAGAACCACACCAAACTGTACTGTAGAACCACACCAAACTGTACTGTAGAACCACACCAAACTGTACAGTAGAACCACACCAAACTGTACTGTAGAACCACACCAAGCTGTACTGTAGAACTACACCAAACTGTACTGTAGAACCACACCAAACTGTACTGTAGAACTACACCAAACTGTACTGTAGAACCACACCAAACTGTACTGTAGAACCACACCAAACTGTACTGTAGAACTACACCAAACTGTACTGTAGAACCACACCAAACTGTACTGTAGAACCACACCAAACTGTACAGTAGAACCACACCAAACTGTACAGTAGAACCACACCAAACTGTACTGTAGAACCACACCAAACTGTACTGTAGAACCACACCTAACTGTACAGTAGAACTACACCAAACTGTACAGTAGAACCACACCAAACTGTACTGTAGAACCACACCAAACTATACTGTAGAACTACACCAAACTGTACTGTAGAACCACACCAAACTGTACTGTAGAACCACACCAAACTGTACTGTAGAACCACACCAAACTGTACTGTAGAACCACACCAAACTGTACTGTAGAACTACACCAAACTGTACTGTAGAACCACACCAAACTGTACTGTAGAACCACACCTAACTGTACAGTAGAACTACACCAAACTGTACTGTAGAACCACACCAAACTGTACAGTAGAACCACACCAAACTGTACTGTAGAACTACACCAAACTGTACTGTAGAACCACACCAAACTGTACTGTAGAACCACACCAAACTGTACTGTAGAACCACACCAAACTGTACTGTAGAACTACACCAAACTGTACTGTAGAACCACACCAAACTGTACAGTAGAACCACACCAAACGTTCACTACTGTAAATTGAGGGTAATAATGTCACTACTGTAAATTGAGGGTAATAATGTCACTACTGTAAATTGAGGGTATAATGTCACTACTGTAAATTGAGGGTAATAATGTCACTACTGTAAATTGAGGGTAATAATGTCACTACTGTAAATTGAGGGTATAATGTCACTACTGTAAATTGAGGGTAATAATGTCACTACTGTAAATTGAGGGTATAATGTCACTACTGTAAATTGAGGGTAATAATGTCACTACTGTAAATTGAGGGTATAATGTCACTACTGTAAATTGAGGGTATAATGTCACTACTGTAAATTGAGGGTAATAATGTCACTACTGTAAATTGAGGGTATAATGTCACTACTGTAAATTGAGGGTATAATGTCACTACTGTAAATTGAGGGTATAATGTCACTACTGTAAATTGAGGGTATAATGTCACTACTGTAAATTGAGGGTATAATGTCACTACTGTAAATTGAGGGTATAATGTCACTACTGTAAATTGAGGGTAATGATGTCACTACTGTAAATTGAGGGTAATAATGTCACTACTGTAACGTGTCATTTAACTATCCAATGCTCTGCTATCCCTCATGTCTATTGCCACATTGTGCCAGTCCATACTGTAAACAGACGAGTATCAGCCTCTCCCCACATTAGCTTAGATTATAGAGTAAAACCCCTAGTTTGTAAAGGATCTGTGTGTCTAAGCAGAATGTGCTCACACACCATTGAGTTTCAATAGTGGGGTATTTTGGACCAGTTGGCCCTCTCCATAGAGTCCAGTGGGCTGGATACTTCTAGTCTGTTTGGTTACGGTGGCTAACAGCACGGAGCGGTTACATACGCAGGTGTCCTCTTGATGTGAACAGATAACAGGGACTTCAATCAATCTGCCTCTATCTCATTTCATGACGTTTTCCAGGCAGGACTAATGCTGAACTTTTGACAGGTATGTGTGTGTGTGTGTGTGTGTGTGCGTGTGTGTGTGCATTTCACAGAAAGAGGCAAGTGTCTGTGCATGGAAGAAAGACATAATGCATGTTTTTTATTTTATATTTTATTTAAACTTTATTTAACTAGGCTAGTCAGTTATTATTTACAATGACAGCCTACACCGGGCCAAACCTGGACCACGCTGGGCCAATTGTGCGCCGCCCTACGGGACTCCCAATCACGGCCGGTTGTGATACAGCCTGGAATTCGAACCAGGGTGTCTGTAGTGACGCCTCTAGCACTGTGACGCAGTGTCTCAGACCGCTACGCCACTCGGGAGCCTGCAGTGTTGTAATAACTCAGCCAGGTAACATCATTGTGAGCAGTGTCATTGCTCAAACAGAGTTTTGTCTCATAGAATGGATCTCTTGGGAGATACAGCTTAATAAAGCCTTGTTTTGGATTGCTGCTGGGCAACACCAAGATATTGATAGGCAGTGAAATAACAGCTCGAGTATATTGATTTGTCTGCTGTTCTCTTGGTACAAATGTTGCTCATATCCTTAGAAATTATATACACATAGACATATTATACCCTTACACATATACCATTAGACATATTATACCCATACACATATACCATTAGACATATTATACCCGTAGACATATTATACCATTAGACATATTATACCATTAGACATATTATACCATTAGACATATTATACCATTAGACATATTATACCCTTACACATATTATACCCTTACACATATTATACCCTTAGACATATTATACCCTTAGACATATTATACCCTTAGACATATTATACCCTTACACATATTATACCCTTAGACATATTATACCCTTAGACATATTATACCCTTAGACATATTATACCCTTAAACATATTATACCATTAGATATATTATACCCGTAGACATATTATACCATTAGACATATTAAACCCTTACACATATTATACCATTAGACATATTATACCCTGAGACATATTATACCATTAGACATATTATACCCGTAGACATATTATACCATTAGACATATTATACCCGTAGACATATTATACCATTAGACATATTATACCATTAGACATATTATACCCGTAGACATATTATACCCTTAGACATATTATACCATTAGACATATTAAACCCTTACACACATTATACCCTTAGACATATTATACCATTAGACATATTATACCATTAGACATATTATACCCGTAGACATATTATACCCTTAGACATATTATACCATTAGACATATTATACCATTAGACATATACCCGTAGACATATTATACCCTTAGACATATTATACCATAAGACATACTGTACCATTAGACATATTATACCCTTAGACATATTATACCCTTAGACATATTATACCATTAGACATATTATACCAATTAGACATATTATACCATTAGACATATTAAACCCTTACACATATTATACCATTAGACATATTAAACCCTTACACATATTATACCCTTAGACATATTATACCATAAGACATACTGTACCATTAGACATATTATACCCTTAGACATATTATACCCGTAGACATATTATACCCGTAGACATATTATACCCTTAGACATATTATACCATTAGACATATACCCTTAGACATATTATACCCTTAGACATATTATACCATAATACATACTGTACCATTAGACATATTATACCATTAGACATAAACCATTAGACATATTATACAGAACTACCCAGATTCTGCCTAGAGCTGGCTGTCCGACCAAACTGAGCAACCGGGCAAGAAGGACCTTGGTCAGGGAGGTGACCAATAACCCAATGACCACTCTGACAGAACTACAGAGTTCCCTTGGTTGAGATGGGAGAACCTGCCAGAAGGACAACAGTCTCTACAGCACTTCACCAATCTGGGCTTCATGGGAGAATGGCCCTATGGAAGCCACTCCTGAGATAAAGGAACATGATAGCCCGCCTGGAGTTTGCAAAAAGGGACGTGAAAGTCAAATGATTCAGTGATCTGGATGAGACAAATTAAACTCTTTGGTCTCAATGCAAAGCGTTATATCTGTAGAAAACCAGGCACAGCTCATCACCCATCTAACACCATCCCTACCGTGAAGCATGGCGGTGGCAGCATCATGCTATGGGGATGCTTTTCAGCAGCAGGGACTGGGAGACTGGTAAGGATAGAGGGAACAATGAATGGAGACAAATACAGGCAAATCCTTGATGAGAACCTGCTTCAGAACAACCAGAGTTGGGGCGGAGATTTAAGTTCTAATAGGACCCTGAGAAACACTAGGATGACTTCAGAACAACCAGAGTTGGGGCGAAGACTTACGTTCTAATAGGACCCCAAGAAACACTAGGATGGCTTCAGAACAACCAGAGTTGGGGCGAAGACTTACGTTCTAATAGGACCCCAAGAAACGCTAGGATGGCTTCAGAACAACCAGAGTTGGGGCGAAGACTTACGTTCTAATAGGACCCCAAGAAACGCTAGGATGACTTCAGAACAACCAGAGTTGGGGGCGAAGACTTACGTTCTAATAGGACCCCAAGAAACGCTAGGATGGCTTCAGAACAACCAGAGTTGGGGCGAAGACTTACGTTCTAATAGGACCCCAAGAAACGCTAGGATGACTTCAGAACAACCAGAGTTGGGGGCGAAGACTTACGTTCCAACAGGACCCCGAGAAACGCTAGGATGGCTTCAGAACAACCAGAGTTGGGGCGAAGACTTACGTTCTAATAGGACCCCAAGAAACGCTAGGATGGCTTCAGAACAACCAGAGTTGGGGGCGAAGATTTACGTTCTAATAGGACCCCGAGAAACGCTAGGATGACTTCAGAACAAGAATGTGAAAGTCCAGACTTGAATACAGATAAAGTGGCAAGAAAAAGTATGTGAATCCTTTGGAATTACCTGGATTTCTGCATAAATTTGTCATAAAATGTGATCTGATCTTCATCTAAGTCACAACAATAGACCAACACAAACTAATAACACACAAACAATTATAGTTTTTCATGTCTTTATTGAACACACCGTGTAAACATTCACAGTGCAGGGTGGGAAAAGTATGTGAACCCTTGGTTTTAATAACTGATTTGATCCTCCTTTGGCAGCAATAACCTCAACCAAACGTTTTCTGTAGTTGCGGATCAGACCTGAACAACGGTCAGGAGGAATTTTGGACCATTCCGCTTTAAAAAACTGTTTCAGTTCAGCAGTTTTCTTGGGATGTCTTGTGTGAACTGCTCTCTTGAGGTCATGCCACAGCATCTCAAATTGGATTGAGGTCAGGACTCTGACTGGGCCACGCCAGAAGGCGTATTTTCTTCTGTTGAAGCCATTCTGTTGTAGATTTACTTCTGTGTTTTGGGTCGTTGAGCTTTAATTGGCGGACAGATAGCCTTATATTCTCCTGCAAAATGTCTTGATAAACTTGCGAATTCATTTTTCCGTTGATGATAGCAAGCTGTCCAGGCCCTGAGGCAGCAAAGCAGCCCCAAACCATGATGCTCCCTCCACCAGACTTTACAGTTGGGATGAGGTTTTGATGTTGGTGTGCTGTGCCTTTTTTTCTCCACACATAGTATTGTGTTCCTTCCAAACAACTCAACTGTAGTTTCATCTGTCCACAGAATATTTTGCCAGTAGCGCTGTGGAACATCCAGATGCACTTTTGCAAACTTCAGACGTGCAGCAATGTTTTTTTTGGACAGCAGTGGCTTCTTCTGTGGTGTCCTCCCATGAACACCATTCTTGTTTGGTGTTTTACGTATCGTAGACTCGTCAACAGAGATGTTAGCATGTTCCAGAGATTTCTGTAAGTCTTTAGCTGACACACTAGGATTCTTTTTAACCTCATTGAGCATTCTGCGCTTGCAGTCGTCTTTGCAGGACGGCCACTCCTAGGGAGAGTAGCAACAGTGCTGAACTTTCTCCATTTATAGACAATTTGTCTTTCCGTGGACTGATGAACATCAAGGCTTTTAGAGATACTTGTGTAACCCTTTCCAGCTTTATGCAAGTCAACAATTCTTAATCTTAGGTCTTCTTAAATCTCGTTTGTTCGAGGCATGGTTCACATCAGGCAATGCTTCTTGTGACTAGGAAACTCAAATTTTGTGAGTGTTTTTTATATTGCAGGGCAATATCAACATCTCCAATCTTGTCTCATTGATTGGACTCCACGTTAGCTGACTCCCGACTCCAATTAGCTTTTGGAGAAATCATTGGCCTAGGGTAAATACTTCTTCAAACCTACACTGTGAATGTTTAAATGATGTATTCAATATAGACCAGATTTTTTTGTTTGTGTGTGTGTTATTAGTTGAAGCAGACTGTGTTTGTCTATTGTTGTGACTTTATTACCAAAGGGTTCTTTATTCCAAAGGGTTAACATACTTTTTCTTGCCACTGTATTTCTGCATTTAATTTTCAATAAATTTGCAAACACTTCTAAAAAAACATACTTTCACTTTGTCATAATGAGGTATTGTGATGTCATAATGGGGTATTGTGATGTCATAATGGGGTATTGTGTGTAGATGGATGAGAAAAAAAGAGTTAATAAATTTTGAATTCAGGCTGTAACAACAACAACATGTGGAATAAGCCGAGGGGTTTGAATACTTTCTGAAGGCTCTGTGGATATAGATACTGTGAACTGTCAGAACGTTGGGAATTCACATGTACAATACTTTATATTAACAGAGTAGTGAGAGAGACAGAGACAGTGACAGAGACAGAGAGAGACAGAGACAGAGAGAGACAGAGACAGAGACAGAGAGAGACAGAGACAGAGAGAGACAGAGACAGAGAGAGACAGAGACAGAGACACAGAGAGACACACAGAGAGACACAGAGAGACAGAGAGAGACAGAGAGACAGAGAGACAGAGAGACAGAGAGACAGAGACAGAGACAGAGAGAGCACTGGCAGACCAGACTAACATAACAGAGAGAGAGACAGAGACAGAGAGAGAGAGAGAGAGAGAGAGAGACAGAGAGAGAGAGACACAGAGACAGAGAGAGAGAGACACAGAGACAGAGAGAGAGAGACACAGAGACACAGAGACACAGAGACAGAGAGAGAGAGAGAGAGAGAGAGAGAGAGAGAGACAGAGAGAGGGAGGCTGGTGGACCAGACTAACATAACAGAGAGAGAGAGAGAGAGAGAGCTGCTGAATGTATCAGAGGGTGCCCTCTCTGTTTCAGCAGTGACTGGATCACCAGAGATAGGACTACCATGCTTCCCTGCTGTGCGGTCAGGGCGTGCCATGTGCTGGTGCTGGTGCTGTGTCTGTCTGCGGCTGAGGACTTCGACTGGACAAAGAACGACCGCGGCTCCTTCTATTATGGGACTTTTCCAGCTGGTACGGACTCAAACCCTGCAGAACACACACTAAACCCTATACAATGCACATCCAGCCTTGCATAACGTCAAACCTCGTATTACACACATCTAACCCTGAACACACATCTAACCCTGAACACACATCCAACCCTGTGACAAATTATGAGTATTTTGTTTTAAACCGTGTGACTGGATCAGAACCGTTTGGATCAGATCCGTTTGGATCATATAATTTCATTGATATCATGTCTCTCTGAACATAGCATTGTAAATGTATCCGTGAAATTATAAATGTCCATCCGAGAGGTGGTTTGTTCAATCTATCTGACTGACTGATTGACTGACTGATTGATTGACTGACTGACTGACTGATTGACTGGCTGACTGGCTGACTGACTGATTGACTGATTGACTGACTGACTGACTGACTGACTGACTGGCTGACTGATTGTGATCGTTCTACATCCGTGTGCAGGATTTTCGTGGGGTGCCGGCAGTTCAGCCTATCAAACAGAAGGAGCCTGGGACCAAGACGGTAAAGGACTGAGTATCTGGGACGTGTTCTCTCATAGGAAGGGAAAGATACTGCAGAACGACACCGGAGACTCTTCCTGCCAGGGATACTACAAAATCAAGGTGACTTCCTTTACTGAAGTAAAACAGCACCTCACAAGTCATATAAACACAACTTCAAATCAGTGATTGAACGTAACTCTGGTAACAGACCATTGTAAAATCCTAGAAATTCACCTTAAAACATTTTGTTTAACTCGTTTCCCGCAAATGTAACCCGCTACCTAAACCCCTTTACTTGTCCACTACTTTGGAGGTAAGAGAACCCGTAGCTATAACATCTGCTCTGTTGTAACCCAGGAGGACATCTCCCTAATGAAACCCCAGCTATAACATCTGCTCTGTTACCCAGGAGGACATCTCCCTAATGAAACCCCAGCTATAACATCTGCTCTGTTACCCAGGAGGACATCTCCCTAATGAAACCCCAGCTATAACATCTGCTCTGTTGTTACCCAGGAGGACATCTCCCTAATGAGACCGTAGCTATAACACCTGCTCTGTTGTAACCCAGGAGGACATCTCCCTAATGAAACCCCAGCTATAACATCTGCTCTGTTGTTACCCAGGAGGACATCTCCCTAATGAGACCCCAGCTATAACATCTGCTCTGTTGTAACCCAGGAGGACATCTCCCTAATGAGACCGTAGCTATAACACCTGCTCTGTTGTAACCCAGGAGGACATCTCCCTAATGAGACCCCAGCTATAACATCTGCTCTGTTGTTACCCAGGAGGACATCTCCCTAATGAGACCCCAGCTATAACATCTGCTCTGTTGTAACCCAGGAGGACATCTCCCTAATGAGACCCCAGCTATAACATCTGCTCTGTTGTTACCCAGGAGGACATCTCCCTAATGAGACCCCAGCTATAACATCTGCTCTGTTGTTACCCAGGAGGACATCTCCCTAATGAGACCCCAGCTATAACATCTGCTCTGTTGTAACCCAGGAGGACATCTCCCTAATGAGACCCCAGCTATAACATCTGCTCTGTTGTTACCCAGGAGGACATTCTTCTAATGAGACCCCAGCTATAACATCTGCTCTGTTGTTACCCAGGAGGACATCTCCCTAATGAAAGAGCTGAAGTTGGACCACTACCGGTTCTCCATCTCCTGGCCCCGCATCATGCCTACTGGGATCAAGTGTGAGTTACCGACGTGTGATTACAAGTAGGGTACGCACATCCAGTCAATTTGTAGTTGCAGGGTACAACAAATAAAGTTAAGAAAGAAAGAAAAAAACAAACGAACGAACACTGTCGATTGTTCCCAGTGTTACTGTTTTACTGTGTAGATGTATTGTGTAACGTTTTGGTCCAAACTGATTGGTTCTGGGATTTCTTTCACAGCTGACCATGTGAATGAGAAAGGGATAAAGTACTATGATGAGTTGATTGACAACCTGTTGGAGAACAAGATCACGCCCTTCGTTACTCTGTACCACTGGGATCTACCTCAGGTGGGTCATAATAAAACAGACACGACATAGCCTGGTTCCTTGATCTATTTGTGTCGTCTAGCCAACTCCTGTGGGGTCATTTTCATGCAAAAGATACGATGTGTCTGTATGTTGTCATGGGAACATTCGGCATGACCTGCGGCCATAAAAGTTGTGGCAAGTGTAACGGATGTGAAATGGCTAGCTAGTTAGCGGGTACGCGCTAATAGCGTTTCAATCAGTTATGTCACTTGCTCTGAAACCTAGAAGTAGTGTTTCCCCTTGCTCTGCAAGAGCCGCGGCTTTTGTGGAGCGATGGGTAACGATGCTTCGTGGGTGACTGTTGTTGATGTGTGCAGAGGGTCCCTGGTTCGCTCCCGAGGTCGGGGCGAGGGGACGTACTAAAGTTATACTGTTACACAAGACTAACACAAACAGATCTGTGTGCATTATCATACAGTCACGGGTGAAAGTAAGCATGGTGGTGAATACGTCACACCGGTTAAACATTAACGAACTCAAAGATGCCATGGAAAATGTAGGCTATTCCACTAATATTTATCATTAGCCTACCGCATGACAGTCGCATGAGAAATGAGTGAATGGACTTGAAAATGTACGGAATACACTCCAAACTTGACGTGTGGTTAAAAAGATAACTGTGACATTTTGCGACGGGCGTCTAATTAGCGGCCGAGAACGAGGCGTGCGCGCACAGCAGAGGACGCATCGATTTACGTCACACCGTATAGGTCTAATGAATGATAATCACTTTTTTTGTGTGTGTGTGTTTTGTAACAGATGTCTTTTGACATTAATCAAATGGCGGGTGCACTGTTTGAATTGCAGGAATTATTTCAGAGTGGACGAACGTGCGCAGGTTTGTCAGGCTTACAGGAACCTTTTAAAGTGATTGATTTGACAATCAGATGAAAACATCGTGACTCGTTGTGTTTATGCCACATTAAAAAGGTAATACATTTTAAGACGTTAAACGACGTCTTTACTATAAAGCCCACAGAGATCCTATTAAATTAGCCACTCTATATGCCATTCTATGATAAGGCCCACAGAGATCCTATTAAATTAGCCACTCTATATGTCATTCTATGATAAAGCCCACAGAGATCCTATTAAATTAGCCACTCTATATGTCATTCTATGATAAAGCCCACAGAGATCCTATTAAATTAGCCACTCTATATGTCATTCTCTGATAAAGCCCACAGAGATCCTATTAAATTAGCCACTCTATATGTCATTCTCTGATAAAGCCCACAGAGATCCTATTAAATTAGCCACTCTATATGTCATTCTCTGATAAAGCCCACAGAGATCCTATTAAATTAGCCACTCTATATGTCATTCTATGATAAAGCCCATAGAGATCCTATTAAATTAGCCACTCTATGATAAAGCCCACAGAGATCCTATTAAATTCGCCACTCTATATGTCATTCTATGATAAGGCCCACAGAGATCCTATTAAATTAGCCACGCTATATGTCATTCTATGATAAGGCCCACAGAGATCCTATTAAATTAGCCACTCTATATGTCATTCTATGATAAAGCCCATAGAGATCCTATTAAATTAGCCACTCTATATGTCATTCTATGATAAAGCCCACAGAGATCCTATTAAATTAGCCACTCTATATGTCATTCTCTGATAAAGCCCACAGAGATCCTATTAAATTAGCCGCTCTATATGTCATTCTATGATAAAGCCCACAGAGATCCTATTAAATTAGCCACTCTATATGTCATTCTATGATAAAGCCCACAGAGATCCTATTAAATTAGCCACTCTATATGTCATTCTATGATAAAGCCCACAGAGATCCTATTAAATTAGCCACTCTATATGCCATTCTATGATAAGGCCCACAGAGATCCTATTAAATTAGCCACTCTATATGTCATTCTATGATAAAGCCCACAGAGATCCTATTAAATTAGCCACTCTATATGTCATTCTATGATAAAGCCCACAGAGATCCTATTAAATTAGCCACTCTATATGTCATTCTATGATAAAGCCCATAGAGATCCTATTAAATTAGCCACTCTATGATAAAGCCCACAGAGATCCTATTAAATTCGCCACTCTATATGTCATTCTATGATAAAGCCCACAGAGATCCTATTAAATTAGCCACTCTATATGTCATTCTATGATAAAGCCCACAGAGATCCTATTAAATTAGCCACTCTATATGTCATTCTATGATAAAGCCCACAGAGATCCTATTAAATTCGCCACTCTATATGTCATTCTATGATAAGGCCTATTTCCCTTGACTTCTCTTCCTCCATGTGTTCCTGTAGGTCCTCCAGGAGAAGTACGGGGGATGGCAGAACCTCAGCATGGTCAACTACTTTAATGAGTTTGCCAACCTGTGTTTTGAGAGATTCGGAAATAGAGTCAAATACTGGATCACCTTGAACAACCCATGGGTACATTAAGTCGTTCAAAACTCTTCAAACCAAACGTATTGTTCTATTTATTATTTTTTTTATTTTTTTTATGTGAAGTGTGTTGAGACCTTGTAAAATACGCGAAATAAATTGTGATTTGATGGAACAGTTATTAGCATGAGCCATTTAAAAACGGTTCTTGCTGTACTTGACAAGTGGCCACCTGGGTAGTATTCATTAGGCACCAAACGTATGAAAAGAGACTGAAATAGGGAGGACTAACTTGAACTTCCAACTACTTGAACATCAAATAAGAAATGCTAACATTTGTTTTCCAATTGCAAAACATTTTTGCTGTGGTGTGCCCTAATGAATATGACCCTGGTTTGTATTTGCTGTCGGTGGCCGTAGAGGGCTATGAGACTGACCAATAGGGTTTGGCTCCGGCAGATGCCACAGACGATGTGAGATATACGAGATGAGACAGGACGTCGAATGGTGCCACCAACATCCCGGGAGATAAAATTACATTTAAAAGCTAGGTACTAGCTAGTTAGCATGTACTAGCTGTTAGCATGTACTAGCTAGTTGGCATGTACTACCTAGTTGGCATGTACTACCTAGTTGGCAAGTACTACCTAGTTAGCATGTACTACCTAGTTGGCATGTACTACCTAGTTGGCATGTACTACCTAGTTGGCATGTACTACCTAGTTAGCATGTACTACCTGTTAGCATGTACTACCTAGTTAGCATGTACTACCTAGTTAGCATGTACTACCTAGTTGGCATGTACTAGCTAGTTAGCATGTACTACCTAGTTGGCATGTACTAGCTGTTAGCATGTACTACCTAGTTGGCATGTACTAGCTGTTAGCATGTACTACCTAGTTAGCATGTACTAGCTAGTTAGCATGTACTAGCTAGTTAGCATGTACTAGCTAGTTGGCATGTACTAGCTAGTTGGCATGTACTAGCTAGTTGGCAAGTACTACCTAGTTGGCATGTACTACCTAGTTGGCATGTACTACCTAGTTGGCATGTACTAGCTGTTAGCATGTACTACCTAGTTGGCATGTACTACCTAGTTGGCATGTACTACCTAGTTGGCATGTACTAGCTAGTTGGCATGTACTAGCTAGTTGGCATGTACTAGCTAGTTGGCATGTACTAGCTAGTTGGCATGTACTAGCTAGTTGGCATGTACTAGCTAGTTGGCATGTACTAGCTAGTTGGCAAGTACTACCTAGTTGGCATGTACTACCTAGTTGGCATGTACTACCTAGTTGGCATGTACTAGCTGTTAGCATGTACTACCTAGTTGGCATGTACTACCTAGTTGGCATGTACTACCTAGTTAGCATGTACTACCTAGTTAGCATGTACTACCTAGTTGGCATGTACTAGCTAGTTAGCATGTACTACCTAGTTGGCATGTACTAGCTGTTAGCATGTACTACCTAGTTAGCATGTACTACCTAGTTGGCATGTACTACCTAGTTGGCATGTACTACCTAGTTGGCATGTACTACCTAGTTGGCATGTACTACCTAGTTAGCATGTACTACCTAGTTAGCATGTACTACCTAGTTGGCATGTACTAGCTGTTAGCATGTACTACCTAGTTGGCATGTACTAGCTGTTAGCATGTACTACCTAGTTAGCATGTACTAGCTAGTTAGCATGTACTACCTAGTTAGCATGTACTACCTAGTTGGCATGTACTAGCTAGTTAGCATGTACTACCTAGTTGGCATGTACTACCTAGTTGGCATGTACTACCTAGTTGGCATGTACTACCTAGTTAGCATGTACTACCTAGTTAGCATGTACTAGCTAGTTAGCATGTACTAGCTAGTTAGCATGTACTAGCTAGTTAGCATGTACTAGCTAGTTAGCATGTACTAGCTAGTTGGCATGTACTACCTAGTTGGCATGTACTACCTAGTTGGCATGTACTACCTAGTTGGCAAGTACTACCTAGTTAGCATGTACTACCTAGTTGGCATGTACTACCTAGTTGGCATGTACTACCTAGTTGGCATGTACTACCTAGTTGGCATGTACTACCTAGTTAGCATGTACTACCTAGTTGGCATGTACTAGCTAGTTGGCATGTACTAGCTAGTTGGCATGTACTAGCTAGTTAGCATGTACTACCTAGTTAGCATGTACTACCTAGTTGGCATGTACTAGCTGTTAGCATGTACTACCTAGTTAGCATGTACTAGCTAGTTAGCATGTACTAGCTAGTTAGCATGTACTAGCTAGTTAGCATGTACTAGCTAGTTAGCTAGTGTAGATAGTTTAAATAGTCACAAGGTTGACGATGTAATTACAGGGTACAGTGACATTCTTGAACTCCAACAAAACAGGACAAAGTGAAATAAACTAAAATGTAAATAATAATATACACATATTAACAACTGTACAATGAGACATGTCCATAGGGGGGGGGAGGGGGCAGGGTAAATGTCTATAGGGGGGTTGGCAGGGTAAATGTCTATAGGGGGGTGGCAGGGTAAATGTCTATAGGGGGGTTGGCAGGGTAAATGTCTATAGGGGGGTGGCAGGGTAAATGTCTATAGGGGGGGGTGGCAGGGTAAATGTCTATAGGGGGGGTGGCAGGGTAAATGTCTATAGGGGGGGGGCAGGGTAAATGTCTATAGGGGGGGTGGCAGGGTAAATGTCTATAGGGGGGGTGGCAGGGTAAATGTCTATAGGGGGGGGGGGGTGGCAGGGTAAATGTCTATAGGGGAGGTGGCAGGGTAAATGTCTATAGGGGGGGTGGCAGGGTAAATGTCTATAGGGGGGGTGGCAGGGTAAATGTCTATAGGGGGGGTGGCAGGGTAAATGTCTATAGGGGAGGTGGCAGGGTAAATGTCTATAGGGGGGGTGGCAGGGTAAATGTCTATAGGGGGGGTGGCAGGGTAAATGTCTATAGGGGTGGTGGCAGGGTAAATGTCTATAGGGGGGGTGGCAGGGTAAATGTCTATAGGGGGGGTGGCAGGGTAAATGTCTATAGGGGGGGTGGCAGGGTAAATGTCTATAGGGGAGGTGGCAGGGTAAATGTCTATAGGGGGGTGGCAGGGTAAATGTCTATAGGGGGGGTGGCAGGGTAAATGTCTATAGGGGAGGTGGCAGGGTAAATGTCTATAGGGGGGTGGCAGGGTAAATGTCTATAGGGGGGGGGGGGGGCAGGTTAAATGTCTATAGGGGGGGTGGCAGGGTAATGTCCATTGGGGGGGGTGGCAGGGTAAATGTCTATAGGGGGGGGGGTGGCAGGGTAAATGTCTATAGGGGGGGTGACAGGGTAAATGTCTATAGGGGGGGTGGCAGGGATAATGTCTATAGGGGGGGTGGCAGGGTAACTTGTCTATAGGGGGGGTGGCAGGGTAAATGTCTATAGGGGGGTGGCAGGGTAAAATGTCTATAGGGGGGGGTGGCAGGGTAAATGTCTATAGGGGGGGTGGCAGGGTAAATGTCTATAGGGGGGTGGCAGGGTAAATGTCTATAGGGGGGGGGGGTGGCAGGGTAAATGTCTATAGGGGGGGTGGCAGGGTAAATGTCTATAGGGGGGGTGGCAGGGTAAATGTCTATAGGGGGGTGGCAGGGTAAATGTCTATAGGGGGGGTGGCAGGGTAAATGTCTATAAGGGGGGGGGGGGGGGGGGTGGGCAGGGGAAATGTCTATAGGGGGGGGGGGGGCAGGGTAAATGTTCTATAGGGGGGGGGCAGGGTGCATATGTCTAT
>NW_024059186.1:245756-280459 GCF_016432855.1 Salvelinus namaycush | reverse complement strand
CCCCCCCCGCACCTCTCTGATTCAGAGGGGTTGGGTTTCAACACATTTCAGTTGAAGGCATTCAGTTGTACAACTGACTAGGTATCCCCCTTTCCCAATCGCAGCCGGGTTGTGATACAGCCTGGAATCGAATCAGGGTCTGTAGAGACGCCTCTAGCACTGCGATGCAGTGCCTTAGACCGCTGTGCCACGCCTCGCAAAGTTTAAAACTGCCAGGAGGATAGTAGTAACAGGGGCTGCATAACAACCACGAAGAGATTAAGAGCGTAGCCCGTGCCAATGCCGCCTCAGCACTACGGCTACATTTCATACTAAGCCATAGCAGAACTTTGCCACAATCATGACTAGGTAGGTTGGCGGATATAAAAGTAGAGGCTTTGTCTCTGGCAAAACCTTTCGTATATAAAGAACAGTATTCTGGATGCTAAAGTTGGTGGGAAAAACGGCTTGGTTTGAAAGGTGTATCTGTATATGTGTGACACCAGTGGAGGCTGGTGGAAGGAGCTATAGGAGGACGGGCTCGTTGTTATGGCTGGATGGAACTAATGGAACTGTATGAAACACATCAAACATATGGAAACCACGCTTGACTCCGTTCCATTCATACCATTCCAGCCAATTACAATGAGCCTGTCCTCCTACAGCTCCTCCCACCAGCCTCCACTGGTGTGACAGACATTCAGCACCACTCAGTCTCCTCAACCATAGACCACATCTACCTCTATCTAATGGAGTGGCATAGACCACATCTACCTCTATCTAATGGAGTAGCATAGACCACATCTACCTCTATCTAATGGAGTAGCATAGACCACATCTACCTCTATCTAATGGAGTAGCATAGACCACATCTACCTCTATCTAATGGAGTAACATAGACCACATCTACCTCTATCCAATGGAGTAGCATAGACCACATCTACCTCTATCTAATGGAGTAGCATAGACAACATCTACCTATATCTAATGAAGTAGCATAGACCACATCTACCTCTATGTAATGGAGTAGCATAGACCACATCTACCTCTATCTAATGAAGTAGCATAGACCACATCTACCTCTATGTAATGGAGAAGCATAGACCACATCTACCTCTACCTAATGGAGTAGCATAGACCACATCTACCTCTACCTAATGGAGTAGCATATACCACATCTACCTCTATCTAATGGAGTAGCATAGACCACATCTACCTCTACCTCTACCTAATGGAGTAGCATAGACCACATCTACCTCTACCTAATGGAGTAGCATAGACCACATCTACCTCTATCTAATGGAGTAGCATAGACCACATCTACCTCTATCTAATGGAGTAGCATAGACCACATCTACCTCTATGTAATGGAGCAGCATAGACCACATCTACCTCTATCTAATGGAGTAGCATAGACCACATCTACCTCTATGTAATGGAGTAGAATAGACCACATCTACCTATATCTAATGGAGTAGCATATACCACATCTACCTAATGGAGTAGCATAGACCACATCTACATCTATCTAATGGAGTGGCATAGACCACATCTACCTCTATCTAATGGAGTAGCAAAGACCACATCTCCCTAATGGAGTAGCATAGACCACATCTACCTCTATCTAATGGAGTAGCATAGACCACATCTACCTCTGTCTAATGGAGTAGCATAGACCACATCTACCTCTATCTAATGGAGTAGCATAGACCACATCTACCTCTGTCTAATGGAGTAGAATATACCACATATACCTCTATCTAATAGAGTAGCATAGACCACATCTACCTCTGTCTAATGGAGTAGCATATACCACATCTACCTCTACCTAATGGAGTAGCATAGACCACATCTACCTCTATCTAATGGAGTAGCATAGACCACATCTACCTCTATCTAATGGAGTAGCACAGACTACATCTACCTCTATCTAATGGAGTAGCATAGACCACATCTACCTCTATCTAATGGAGTAGCATAGACCACATCTATCTAATGGAGTAGCATAGACCACATCTACCTCTATCTAATGGAGTAGCATAAACCACATCTATCTAATGGAGTAGCATAGACCACATCTACCTCTATCTAATGGAGTAACATAGACCACATCTACCTCTATCTAATGGAGTAGCATAGACCACATCTACCTCTATCTAATGGAGTAGCATAGACCACATCTACCTCTATCTAATGGAGTAGCATAAACCACATCTATCTAATGGAGTAGCATAGACCACATCTACCTCTATCTAATGGAGTAACATAGACCACATCTACCTCTATCTAATGGAGTAGCATAGACCACATCTACCTCTATCTAATGGAGTAGCATAGACCACATCTACCTCTATCTAATGGAGTAGCATAGACCACATCTACCTCTATCTAATGGAGTAACATAGACCACATCTACCTCTATCTAATGGAGTAACATAGACCACATCTACCTCTATCTAATGGAGTAGCATAGACCACATCTACCTCTATCTAATGGAGTAGCATAGACCACATCTACCTCTATCTAATGGAGTAGCAAAGACCACATCTACCTCTATCTAATGGAGTAGCATAGACCACATCTACCTCTATCTAATGGAGTAGCATAGACCACATCTACCTCTATCTAATGGAGTAGCATATACCACATCTACCTCTATCTAATGGAGTAGCATAGACCACATCTATCTAATGGAGTAGCATAGACCACATCTACCTCTATCTAATGGAGTAGCATAAACCACATCTATCTAATGGAGTAGCATATACCACATCTACCTCTATCTAATGGAGTAGCATAGATCACATCTACCTCTATCTAATGGAGTAGCATAGACCACATCTACCTCTATCTAATGGAGTAGCATAGACCACATCTACCTCTATCTAATGGAGTAGCATAGACCACATCTACCTCTATCCACTGTGACCTCAACTCCAATCTGGGTTGAGCAGGCCGTCCCATTCATTCACACATTTAGGGCTGTGCAGTGAGCTGATCGCTCCAGTCTACTGTGAGATACAGAGCCTTCAGAGAGTATTCACACCCCTTGATTTATTCCACATTTTGTTGTGTTACAGCCTGAATTCAAAATGTATTAAATATGTTTTTTCCTCTCACCCATCTACACACAATACCGCATAATAACAAAGCGAAAACATGTTTTTTTTAATTTATTTTGTGCAAATTTTATGAAAATTTAATTCAGAAATATGTAATTTACATAAGTATTCACACCGCTTTGTTATGGGCTCTGGTGCATCTAAAATCCGTTGATCATCCACTACAATTTGATTGTTTTGGACATGATTTAGAAAGAAGCTATCTTTGGCCTGAATACAAACCGTTTTGTCCGCAGGAAACCAGGCACAGGTCATCATCCTTCTAACACTATTTCTACCGTGAAGCACGGTGGTGGCAGCATCATGCTATGGGGATGCTTTTCAGCGGCACAGGCTTCAACGGTAGGGATGGTGTTATAAGGGTGATGTGACCTGTGCCTGGTTTTCTGAGGGAAAACGACAGGCTGGGGGTGAAGATGTACATTCCAACAGGACAATGACCCCAGGCATACAGCCACAGCATCACCGGAGCAGAACAATAATGTAAAACTCCTTGAGTGGCTCAGCCAATGCCCAGACTTGAATCCCATTGAAAATCTGCGGAAAGACTTGAAGATTGCTGTTCACCGCCGCTCCCCATCTAACAAGAGAGCTTGAGAAAATCTGCAAGGTGCTTCTAAAAAGAATTTTCTCAGGGGTGTGAATACCTATGTAAATGTGATATCTGTATTTAATTTTCAGTACATTTGTAAAAATTTCTAAAAACTTGTTTTCACTTTGTCGTTATGGGGTATTGTGTGTAGATTGGTAAGAAAAAAAAATATATTTAATACATGTTTTAATTCATGCTGTAACACAACAAAATGTGGAATAAGTCAAGGTGTGTGAATACTCTCTGAAGGTACATTGATTGGATGATTTATAATACACGTGCTACACAAAGATAAATAGCATACGTTTTTTTCTAAACTATTCCAATCTGTTAGTAGTTGGACTTATTGCACCAGTTACTGAGATGGTTATTCCAGTTTAGATGATTGAGGTAGTCTCACTATCTCTTCCTAACCCTGGCAGTCATTCTGAACGGAGGTTGCGGGTGATAAAAATAAATTCCACTTGTTAAATGTCCTAACTCTGGCTGGATTCCAATAGGAATTAAACATCACTTTGCAAACCACCATAAATTGACTGCAGGTCTGATGTGGCCTGTAAACGACGAGTTTCCTAACACCACTGTGTTAAGGTATAACTAGGCCCTCAAATAAAGGCCTTATGATATATTACGCAATCTATTGTCATAAATAATGACATGTTAAAGGCTAATAAGGCTGGTGGAAATGTTCAGCAAAGATAAAACGGTTCTCAGTAGAACCCTTCAAAGATAAAAATGGTTCTCAGTAGAACCCTTCAAAGATAAAATGATTATCAGTAGAACCCTTCAAAGATAAAACGGTTCTCAGTAGAACCCTTCAAAGATAAAATGATTATCAGTAGAACCCTTCAAAGATAAAAATGGTTCTCAGTAGAACCCTTCAAAGATAAAACGGTTCTCAGTAGAACCCTTCAAAGATAAAATGGTTCTCAGTAGAACCCTTCAAAGATAAAATGGTTCTCAGTAGAACCCTTCAAAGATAAAACGGTTCTCAGTAGAACCCTTCAAAGATAAAACGGTTCTCAGTAGAACCCTTCAAAGATAAAACGGTTCTCAGTAGAACCCTTCCAAGATAAAACGGTTCTCAGTAGAACCCTTCAAAGATAAAACGGTTCTCTGTAGAAACCTTCAAAGATAAAACGGTTCTCTGTAGAAACCTTCAAAGATAAAAGGGTTCTCTGTAGAACCCGTCAAAGATAAAACGGTTCTCAGTAGAACCCTTCCAAGATAAAACGGTTCTCAGTAGAACCCTTCAAAGATAAAACGGTTCTCTGTAGAAACCTTCAAAGATAAAAGGGTTCTCTGTAGAACCCGTCAAAGATAAAAGGGTTCTATGTAGAACCCTTCAAAGATAAAACGAAACTCAGTAGAACCCTTCAAAGATAAAACGAAACTCAGTAGAACCCTTCAAAGATAAAACGGTTCTCAGTAGAACCCTTCAAAGATAAAAATGGTTCTCAGTAGAACCCTTCAAAGATAAAACGGTTCTCAGTAGAACCCTTCAAAGATAAAAATGGTTCTCAGTAGAACCCTTCAAAGATAAAAGGGTTCTCAGTAGAATCCTTCAAAGATAAAACGGTTCTCTGTAGAACCCTTCAAAGATAAAACGGTTCTCAGTAGAACCCTTCAAAGATAAAACGGTTCTCAGTAGAACCCTTCAAAGATAAAAGGGTTCTCAGTAGAATCCTTCAAAGATAAAATGGTTCTCAGTAGAACCCTTCAAAGAGGATTCTGAGTATAACCATATTCAGGGGGTTCTATGAAGAACCCTACCCAGCACTAAATACGGTTCTACTTAGTACCTTTTTTTTCTAACAGTGTAATACACTATTTCCAGTGCACTATACAGGGAATAGGGTGCTATTTGTGATGCGGAGAGTGAAATATAGGGCCTAGTTTTAGAGGAAATGTGTCTTCACACTTGACAGAGTATTTTAGATCTCTCATAGGGATGGCTGGGTATATCCGACCTCATTACCTCCATTCTGGGATACAGATATATATTCAGATGTCTGGTTTAACAGTTAGGTTAGTTGTCCACTTTATAATTGGGCCTGACTCAATGTATTTATGGGACTGCCTGGGTTTTTACGCCTGTTGAGTTAAAGTCTCTGTAATAGTTTAGGGAACTAATGCCAAGTTCTTAGACATGGTTTAAAATCACATCCCACAATGCATTTAAAAAAAAATTTTTTTTTACAATGTTCTTTTATCATATGAGCACATATTTCTTTATGCTCTAGAGAAATATATGTTGCTGCTATGAGTTGCATCATAACAACTTGAATAATACTTGGATATGCACTTGGATGATACAATGACCTAATTAGCTATCGCTATAGTGAGCAGAATGAAGAATGGAGACAAGAGTGTGACGGGTTACTGTTGTTAACACACTGTACAGCCTGAGGTGTCCTCAACATCAACATCGAAACAGTGTCATTAGGTTCTGGTCCTGGCCTCAGATGCACTATGACACCACTCAGACTGGCTGGGGGGGGGGGGGGGGGGGGGTCAAACAGTGTCATTAGGGTCTGGTCCTGGCCTCAGATGCACTATGACACCACTCAGACTGGCTGGGGGGGGTCAAACAGTGTAATTAGGGTCTGGCCTCAGATGCACTGTGACACCACTGAGACTGGCTGGGGGGGGTCAAACAGTGTCATTAGGGTCCTGGCCTCAGATGCACTATGACACCACTCAGACTGGCTGGGGGGGTCAAACAGTGTCATTAGGGTCTGGTCCTGGCCTCAGATGCACTATGACACCACTCAGACTGGCTGGGGGGGTCAAACAGTGTCATTAGGGTCTGGTCCTGGCCTCAGATGATGCACTGTGACACCACTCAGACTGGCTGGGGGGGTCAAACAGTGTAATTAGGGTCTGGTCCTGGCCTCAGATGATGCACTGTGACACCACTCAGACTAGCTGGGGGGGTCAAACAGTGTAATTAGGGTCTGGTCCTGGCCTGAGATGCACTATGACACCACTCAGACTGGCTGGGGGGGTCAAACAGTGTAATTAGGGTCTGGTCCTGGCCTCAGATGCACTATGACACCACTCAGACTGGCTGGGGGGGTCAAACAGTGTAATTAGGGTCTGGTCCTGGCCTCAGATGCACTATGACACCACTCAGACTGGCTGGGGGGGTCAAACAGTGTAATTAGGGTCTGGTCCTGGCCTCAGATGATGCACTGTGACACCACTCAGACTGGCTGGGGGGGTCAAACAGTGTCATTAGGGTCCTGGCCTCAGATGCACTATGACACCACTCAGACTGGCTGGGGGGGTCAAACAGTGTCATTAGGGTCTGGTCCTGGCCTCAGATGATGCACTATGACACCACTCAGACTGGCTGGGGGGGTCAAACAGTGTAATTAGGGTCTGGTCCTGGCCTGAGATGCACTATGACACCACTCAGACTGGCTGGGGGGGTCAAACAGTGTAATTAGGGTCCTGGCCTCAGATGCACTATGACACCACTCAGACTGGCTGGGGGGGTCAAACAGTGTCATTAGGGTCTGGTCCTGGCCTCAGATGATGCACTATGACACCACTCAGACTGGCTGGGGGGGTCAAACAGTGTCATTAGGGTCTGGTCCTGGCCTGAGAAGATGCACTGTGACACCACTCAGACTGGCTGGGGGGGTCAAACAGTGTAATTAGGGTCTGGTCCTGGCCTGAGATGATGCACTGTGACACCACTCAGACTGGCTGGGGGGGTCAAACAGTGTCATTAGGGTCCTGGCCTCAGATGCACTATGACACCACTCAGACTGGCTGGGGGGGTCAAACAGTGTAATTAGGGTCTGGTCCTGGCCTCAGATGCACTATGACACCACTCAGACTGGCTGGGGGGGTCAAACAGTGTAATTAGGGTCTGGTCCTGGCCTCAGATGATGCACTGTGACACCACTCAGACTGGCTGGGGGGGTCAAACAGTGTAATTAGGGTCTGGTCCTGGCCTCAGATGATGCACTGTGACACCACTCAGACTGGCTGGGGGGGTCAAACAGTGTAATTAGGGTCTGGTCCTGGCCTCAGATGCACTATGACACCACTCAGACTGGCTGGGGGGGTCAAACAGTGTCATTAGGGTCTGGTCCTGGCCTCAGATGATGCACTGTGACACCACTCAGACTGGCTGGGGGGGTCAAACAGTGTCATTAGGGTCTGGTCCTGGCCTCAGATGCACTATGACACCACTCAGACTGGCTGGGGGGGTCAAACAGTGTCATTAGGGTCTGGTCCTGGCCTCAGATGATGCACTGTGACACCACTCAGACTGGCTTGGGGGGTCAAACAGTGTCATTAGGGTCTGGTCCTGGCCTCAGATGATGCACTGTGACACCACTCAGACTGGCTGGGGGGGTCAAACAGTGTCATTAGGGTCTGGTCCTGGCCTCAGATGCACTATGACACCACTCAGACTGGCTGGGGGGGTCAAACAGTGTCATTAGGGTCGGGTCCTGGCCTCAGATGCACTATGACACCACTCAGACTGGCTGGGGGGGGGTCAAACAGGGTCCTGGCCTCAGATGCACTATGCCACCACTCAGACTGGCTGGGGGGGGGGGGGGGGGGGGGGGGGGGGTCAAACAGTGTAATTAGGGTCTGGCCTCAGATGCACTATGACACCACTCAGACTGGCTGGGGGGGTCAAACAGTGTCATTAGGGTCCTGGCCTCAGATGCACTATGACACAACTCAGACTGGCTGGGGGGGTCAAACAGTGTCATTAGGGTCTGGTCCTGGCCTCAGATGATGCACTATGACACCACTCAGACTGGCTGGGGGGGTCAAACAGTGTCATTAGGGTCTGGTCCTGGCCTCAGATGATACACTG
The DNA here is from genome assembly GCF_016432855.1 of Salvelinus namaycush. Lineage (NCBI taxonomy): Eukaryota > Metazoa > Chordata > Actinopteri > Salmoniformes > Salmonidae > Salvelinus > Salvelinus namaycush. Next base: position 271,919 of record NW_024059186.1, on the reverse strand, counting down.
TGACACCACTCAGACTGGCTGGGGGGGGTCAAACAGTGCCATCAAACAGGGCCTCAGATGCATTGTGACATGACATGTCTTTGAATTAGTCTGGAGTAGAGAAAGGGTTTAAGTGGTCCCTAGACACTGACCTAGGAACAGTTTGATGTTTAATGAGTTAAGTAGTTCCTAGACACTGACCTAGGAACAGTTTGATGTTTAATGAGTTAAGTTGTTCCTAGACACTGACCTAGGAACAGTTTGATGTTTAATGAGTTAAGTTGTTCCTAGACACTGACCTAGGAACAATGTTGATGTTTAATGAGTTACGTTGTTCCTAGACACTGACCTAGGAACAATGTTGATGTTTAATGAGTTACGTAGTTCCTAGACACTGACCTAGGAACAGTTTGATGTTTAATGAGTTACGTTGTTCCTAGACACTGACCTAGGAACAGTTTGATGTTTAATGAGTTACGTTGTCCCTAGACACTGACCTAGGAACAGTTTGATGTTTAATGAGTTACGTTGTCCGTAGACACTGACCTAGGAACAGTTTGATGTTTAATGAGTTACGTTGTTCCTAGACACTGACCTGGGAACAGTTTGATGTTTAATGAGTTAAGTTGTTCCTAGACACTGACCTAGGAACAGTTTGATGTTTTTACCATATAATGTTATAGGTTAGGGTTGAGAAACTCCTGTCAGAGAATATATGGGTTAAGTTGTCCCTAGACACTGACCTGGGAACAGTTTTGATGTTTTTACCATTTAATGTTATAGGTTAGGGTTGAGAAACTCTTGTCAGAGAATATATGGGTTAAGTTGTCCCTAGACACTGACCTGGGAACAGTTTTGATGTTTTTACCATATAATGTTATAGGTTAGGGTTGAACAACTCCTGACTGTCAGAGAATATATGGGTTAAGTTGTCCCTAGACACTGACCTGGGAACAGTTTTGATGTTTTTACCATTTAATGTTATAGGTTAGGGTTGAGAAACTCTTGTCAGAGAATATATGGGTTAAGTTGTCCCTAGACACTGACCTGGGAACAGTTTTGATGTTTTTACCATATAATGTTATAGGTTAGGGTTGAACAACTCCTGACTGTCAGAGAATATGACCTACACTAATTACTTGTTACTTTTATCTCTTATTCTAATCAGTATTTTTTTTTAAACTGCATTGTTGGTTAAGGGCTCGTAAGTACGCATTTCACTGTAAGGTATTCTGTTGTATTCGGCGCATGTGACTAATACAATTTGATTTGATTTGACATTCAAAAACAAATTAAGTTGTTTGGTTGACCCAACTGCTGGGTTGATTGGTTGACCCAACTGCTGGGTTGATTGGTTGACCCAACTGCTGGGTTGATTGGTTGACCCAACGTCTGGGTTGATTGGTTGACCCAACTGCTGGGTTGATTGGTTGACCCAACTGCTGGGTTGTTTGGTTGACCCAACTGCTGGGTTGATTGGTTGACCCAACTGCTGGGTTGATTGGTTGACCCAACTGCTGGGATGCAGGCGATGGGTCACTTAGTTGGGTTGTTTTATTGGTGCTGGTGCTGGGTTATTGGTGCTGGGTTATTGGTGCTGGGTTATTGGTGCTGGGTGCTGGGTTATTGGTGCTGGGTTATTGGTGCTGGGTTATTGGTGCTGGGTTATTGGTGCTGGGTGCTGGGTTATTGGTGCTGGGTTATTGGTGCTGGGTTATTGGTGCTGGGTGCTGAGTTATTGGTGCTGGGTTATTGGTGCTGAGTTATTGGTGCTGGGTTATTGGTGCTGAGTTATTGGTGCTGGGTTATTGGTGCTGGGTTATTGGTGCTGAGTTATTGGTGCTGGGTTATTGAGATATGACCCAGAGGATCAGCTCAGAAGGCTGGAGGTGTAGTTTAGTAGCGGCGTGGCTTTCAGATAGTTCTTTATAGCAACCCGTGAGAGTAAAAGTCTGTTCTGTTGTATAGTTATTAGGCTTGGGCGATATACTGCCGGGGTAGGTGCTACGCCACTACTTATAACTAACTATAAGTTAAATATTACTATAAGAAATCTATAAATGATATCCAGCACAAGATCAAGATCAAGCTTCTTGGTTACAGCAGAGATATTCAACACCCCTCCTGGATCAAGATCCCTGTTTGCCTAAATTGTTTTTAGAAATAGCGGCCCTTTTGTGCACTTGTGGTAATACCATATACCCCCTGGTCTGGTACAGCAACGGTAGGACGGTATGAACATCGGCATACAGCCCAACCCTAATAGTTATCGTGTTAAGGTCGAACATTGACATTTTTGTAGCTTCAATGAGGCTTACAGAAGTGTATGAGTTCACTGAAAGCCTATGTAAATTCCATTGTTGTGATGCAATAAGGTGGAATACCTTTATTATGCAATAAGGTGGGATACCTTTATTATGCAATAAGGTGGGATACCTTTATTATGCAATGAGGTGGAATACCTTTATTATACAATAAGGTGGAATACCTTTATTATACAATAAGGTGGAATACCTTTATAATGCAATAAGGTGAAATACCTTTATTATGCAATAAGGTGAGATACCTTTATTATGCAATAAGGTGAGATACCTTTATTATGCAATAAGGTGGAATACCTTTATTATGCAATAAGGTGGAATACCTTTATTATGCAATAAGGTGAGACACCTTTATTATGCAATAAGGTGGGATACCTTTATTATGCAATAAGGTGGAATACCTTTATTATGCAATAAGATGAGACACCTTTATTATGCAATAAGGTGAGATACCTTTATTATGCAATAAGGTGAGATACCTTTATTATGCAATAAGGTGGAATACCTTTATTATGCAATAAGGTGGGATACCTTTATTATGCAATAAGGTGGAATACCTTTATTATGCAATAAGGTGAGATACCTTTATTATGCAATAAGGTGAGATACCTTTATTATGCAATAAGGTGAGATACCTTTATTATGCAATAAGGTGAGATACCTTTATTATGCAATAAGGTGAGATACCTTTATTATGCAATAAGGTGAGATACCTTTATTATGCAATAAGGTGAGATACCTTTATTATGCAATAAGGTGGGATACCTTTATTATGCAATAAGGTGGAATACCTTTATTATGCAATAAGGTGGAATACCTTTATAATGCAATAAGGTGGAATACCTTTATTATGCAATAAGGTGGAATACCTTTATTATGCAATAAGGTGGGATACCTTTATTATGCAATAAGGTGAGATACCTTTATTATGCAATAAGGTGGTATACCTTTATTATGCAATGGGGTGGGATACCTTTATTATGCAATAAGGTGGGATACCTTTATTATGCAATAAGGTGAGATACCTTTATTATGCAATAAGGTGGAATACCTTTATTATGCAATAAGGTGAGACACCTTTATTATGCAATAAGGTGGGATACCTTTATTATGCAATAAGGTGGAATACCTTTATTATGCAATAAGGTGAGTTACCTTTATTATGCAATAAGGTGAGATACCTTTATTATGCAATAAGGTGGGATACCTTTATTATGTAATAAGGTGGGATACCTTTATTATGCAATAAGGTGGGATACCTTTATAATGCAATAAGGTGGGATACCTTTATTATGCAATAAGGTGGAATACCTGTATTATGCAATGAGGTGGAATACCTTTATTATGCAATAAGGTGGGATACCTTTATAATGCAATGAGGTGGGATACCTTTATTATGCAATAAGGTGGGATACCTTTATTATGCAATAAGGTGGAATACCTTTATTATGCAATAAGGTGGAATACCTTTATTATGCAATAAGGTGGGATACCTTTATTATGCAATAAGGTGGAATACCTTTATTATGCAATAAGGTGGAATACCTTTATTATGCAATAAGGTGGGATACCTTTATTATGCAATAAGGTGGAATACCTTTATTATGCAATAAGGTGGAATACCTTTATTATGCAATAAGGTGGGATACCTTTATTATGCAATAAGGTGGGATACCTTTATTATGCAATAAGGTGGAATACCTTTATAATGCAATAAGGTGGAATACCTTTATTATGCAATAAGGTGGAATACCTTTATTATGCAATAAGGTGGGATACCTTTATTATGCAATAAGGTGGTATACCTTTATTATGCAATGGGGTGGGATACCTTTATTATGCAATAAGGTGGGATACCTTTATTATGCAATAAGGTGGGATACCTTTATTATGCAATGAGGTGGAATACCTTTATTATGCAATAAGGTGGGATACCGTTATTATGCAATAAGGTCGAATACCTTTATTATGCAATAAGGTGGGATACCTTTATAATGCAATAAGGTCGAATACCTTTATTATGCAATAATGTGGAATACCTTTATAATGCAATAAGGTGAGATACCTTTATAATGCAATAAGGTGAGATACCTTTATAATGCAATAAGGTCGAATACCTTTATAATGCAATGAGGTGGAATACCTTTATTATGCAATAAGGTGGGATACCTTTATTGTAATATGTAATAAATTATCTTAATATTATAGAAGTGTCAAATGCAAAAAAAAAAGGGAAAAAAGGAACATTTGGATTTACAGTATGTAAACTTAACATGATGAACAGGAATGACATGTACTCTCACGGGTGGCCAATAAGATCTAGCTGAAAGCCACGTCTCTAATAAGCCACGTATCCTGAAAATAACCTAAGGATTACATTCAAAATTACCCAGTTACTGGGTCAACCCAGCATGAGAGTAAAATATACCCAACCGATGGTTAAATTAACCCATGTTTGGGTAATCCCAACAACCCAACTTGCTGGGACAGTCACACAACCCAATGTGTGTTCTGTCCAAAATTAACCCATCGCTGGGTTACCAAAAACCCCAGATTGGGTTGTTTTTAACCCAGCATTCTGTAGAGTGTAGTAACACTTATGCCATTCCCCTTTAATGGTAGAGGTTAGGATTGAACAACTCCTGACTGGTCTGAGCATATATGGGTTAATTTGTTCCTAGACACTAACCTAGGAACAGTTGTATGCCCTTCCCCTTTAATGGTAGAGGTTAGGATTGAACAACTCCTGACTGTCTGAGCATATATGGGTTAATTTGTTCCTAGACACTGACCTAGGAACAGTTGTATGCCCTTCCCCTTTAATGGTATAGGTTGGGGTAGAGAAACTCCTGACTCAGTACCTATGGGAAATGTAAAGGACAGGGAACCAGGGCCTTTGTGATGTTTACAGTTACAAAAGGTGACAAGGTTCAACATTTGACACATCTGGCAGCTCTGACCAGCTGACCCGACCAGGAAGATCTCTGGGCCCTCGTTACAAGGCCATAACTGGGGTCTGGGGATTTCCTGGTTAGGTCACATGATCAGGAAAACTCCCTACCCACAATCAGAATACTCACAATCCCAGGCAGTCTGAATGAACTATATTTGAAAGACATTTGATCTCTTAGGATCTCTAAATCGAAGGTACAGCAAGCTAGCTATCTCAAAAAGAACAATTGCCTATTCAGAGATGCTGTGTGTGGGCTTGCATGCGTGCATTGTGTGTATATTGTGTGTGTGTTATGTCTGTATATTGTGTGTGCATGTGTGTGTGTGTGCGTGTGCATGTGTGTGTGTGTGTATGTGTGTCTTGCCCAAAGCCTCTCTGAGCATCAGTGAGATATATCTGCAATCCTCTCTCTTCAGAACAGACAACCACTGTCCGTGAATCATCTACAGTGAGACAAAGTTATCAGCCATTATAACATTACTAAGACCCTCTGAAATGTATGCCCTAACAGAAGTCGATTTAGTGCACTACTTTTTAGCAGGGCCCATAAGGCTCTGGTCAAAAGTAGTGCACTATGTAGGGAATAGGGTGCCATCTGGAACGTCAGCCTAAGAACATACAGTCTGGGAATCATATCCAGTGGTAATCAATGTCAGTTGATGATAAATAACGACATGTCATTATCTCCGATCAGTCGATCATGTTATTGATTTCATTATTGATCGATATCAGACACTGCATTGTTTTTGCTGTTCATAAGATCAAGGTCATTTGTGCCTTGATATAAATAAGAGGTTTAATTCATTCAAGTCACACTGGCACGTCCTGAAACATTGGCCTTTGTTGATTGTTCAGAAACCTACTGAATCCATCTGGTGTTATTGGATGAAATGGAGCGTTCAGGTTTCTGAACAACACACAAGTGGCTGGATACGGCTGCCATAACAACATGTTTCCATTTCCCCCGAGTCTCTCTCTCTCCCCGCACCGCATCCCTTCTCGGGATTGTTTTGAACCGGGATGGAGCGGTGAGAATAGAATCTCATGACACCCACACGGGAGACACGAAAAGGAGCAGCTATTTTCAAACACCATAAACAACTAGATGACTGTGTTTGTTATGCCTGCAGAGCGGCGGACATGTTGAAAAAAAAAGCGTTAGCTGAGGAAAGGTAAATAAGGAAAATGTGTTTCTATGGATTATTTGGAGGAGCGAGAAGGCGTTAGGAATGTGAGCGTATCTACCCAGCACCTCGCGCGGGGACTGGGAGCGACGCCCATTCCATCCCGTCACCGCTACCGAGCATCATCAGTCTTCCAACGCTGCTAACGGGAGAAGCTCGAGCCTACCGTATATCACCTCACTACACAGTGCAGGCCACATCTATTCTAAAATCAAATAGGTCATTCATAACGGTAGAAAAACGATGCATTGACTTACCACATCTCACACGAAGCTGCAGAAATGGTCGCGCACAGATCTAGGCATTGAAAGCGCAGTGTCTTTACAATAACCGTCGTCTCCCTTGTAACAGTCCAGACTTCTTGCTTGGAAGAAGAAAAAAAAAAACTCAAATGAATGAAAAATTAAGCAATTTGATTCCAAGTCAGCGATGCGTTTATATCGTCAAGGTAAATTCTGATTCCTCTTATAACAAAAATAAAATGCTTAAACGATATATAGTCTTCGCAGTTCTAGATTGGAACATGGGCTAACGGACAACGTTTCGAAGGCTCAGAGTTTAGTATCCAGATCACTGTTCACAGAACGCCACCGGCGAAGGGAGGCAATAGCCTACAGACTCCAACGCAACGAGTCCAGTATTGGAAGAGAGAGAGGACGGGAACACTATAGCTGAAGATCCACGAAGCCAGCCCTCTCTCTCTCTGTCTGTCTGTCTCTCTCTCTCTCTCTCTCTCTCTCTCTCTCTCTCTCTCTCTCTCTCTCTCTCTCTCTCTCTCTCTCTCTCTCTCTCTCTCCCTCTCTCAGTTCTGTCTCTTTCTGTATTTCTCTCAGCTCTCTCTCTCTCTCTTTCTCTCTCTCTTAGCGGTCTTCAAAAACGCCCACGTACAGAGCGCGTTGACCTGTTCGCGGGAAGAGCAAAGGGGTCAAAAAAATGACAACCCAATTTGGAAGTGGATGATCAGACGAGATCAGGTTCAGATAAGTGGAGCGGAGCGCAGAGCGATGCAGGCGGGCTGTGGTGATGCCTACTCGGGCAGGAAGAGGGGACCTGGTCGGGAAGAAAACACGGAACTGGATCCTGGCTCAATGTGTGTGATAGGGTTCCATCTGCTGTATGAATAGAATAAATTAATGCTGAAGCTCTTAATCCACATACACTAAACAAAAATATAAACGCGACATGTAAAGTGTAGGTCCCACGTTTCACAAAATATAAACGCGACATGTAAAGTGTAGATCCCACAAATGTTCCATATGCACAAAAAGCTTATTTCTCTCAAATGATGTGCACAAATGTGTTTACATCCCTGTTGGTAAGCATTTATTCCTTTGCCCCAAGATAATCCATGCACCTGACAGGTGTGGCATATCAAGAAGCTGATTGAACAGCATCATTCTTACACAGGTGCACCTTGTGCTGGGGACAATAAAAGGCCACTCTAAAATGTGCAGTTTTGTCACAACACAATGCTACAGATGTCTCAAGTTTTAATGGAGCATGCAATTGGCTAGCTGACTGGAGGAATGTCCACCAGAGCTGTTGCCAGATAATTTAATGTTCATTTCTCTACCATAAACTGCCTCTAATGTCATTTTAGATAATTTGGCAGTATGTCCAACCAGCCTCACAACCGCAGACCACACGTGTATGGTGTTGTGTGGGTGAGTGGTTTGCTGATGTCAATGTTGTGAACAGAGTGCCCCATGGTGGCGGTGGGGTTATGGTATGGGCAGGCATAAATTACAGAAAACGAACACAATTGCATTTTATCTATGGCAATTTGAATGCACAGAGATACCGTGACGAGATCCTGAGTCCCATTGTCGTGCCGTTCATCGCCATCATGTTTCAGCATGATAATTCACAGCCCCATATCGCAAGGATCTGTAAACAATTCCTGGAAGCTGAAAATGTGCCCAGTTCTTCCATGGCCCTGCATACTCACCAGACATGTCCACCATGTTCCTGTTTCCGCCAAAATATCCAGCCACTTTGCACAGCCTATTGAAGAGGAGTGGAACAACATTCCACAGGCCACAATCAAACGTCTGATCAACTGCTCTGTGCGACAGAGATGTGTCGCACTGCACGAGGCAAAAGGTGGTCACACCAGATAGCCTACGGACTGGTTTTCTGATCCTCACCCTTTTTTAATGTACAGTATATGTAACCAACACATCCATCTGTATTCCCTGTATTCCTAATCCATAGATTAGGGCCTAGTGTATTTATTTCAATTGACTGATTTCCTTTAATGAACTGTACCTCTGTAAAATCTTAGAAATAGTTGCATGTTGCGTTTATATTTTTTTTGTTGAGCCTCTGCTATGCCACGTTATTTTGTTGGGGGTATCATTCAATTACATTACCATTGTGTAGGACCAGCCTGCATTGTTGACTCATTTATTTAGTCAGAGTTTAGTCAGAAAATTGCATTCTCTTGTCCAACGATAGGTCCTATAGTTTAAAACCTTCAAAATGAATATGGAATCACAATCAACATGAAATAACTACTGGAGTAAATTTGAAATGAAACTTAATTTTCTTACCTGAAGAAAACTAATGTATATTATCATTGAGTCTATGAGAACGGACGAGAAGGTCGCAGGTGCGCGTCTGGCCGCCCGCGATTCCCGCTTCAGGACGTCAGAAGATCACAGGTGACCTGCGCATGCGTCATTCACAGTGTGAAACGGATCGGCACACGCTTGATAAAACAGTTGATCTCCGTCTGTTTTGATAGATTTTGTGGTATTTTACGTAGGGTTAAAACATCAAATTCATGTAGGCCTATGCTATTAATGTTATATTGATACATGTAGCTCTAAAACGGACAAAATGTAGATTTTCTTTTCCTGGCGACCGCGGACTTCTTAGGGGGACCTGTTGATTCTACGGTGTAGCCCACCGAAGCAGCAATGGAGGTGAGCTAACGGTAACGGGATTGTGAGTCTTCGGGATATCTAGCCTATGCCATTATTGGCTACTTTTAACATTTACCCCAGCATTTTTTCCCCCATTAGACCTGAGTCGACCTATTTACTGAAGTGCAGAGATTTATTTGCCATCCACATTGGGAAATAAGTGCGCTGGGCTTTATGCGGTGACTATTGTCACTTGTGGGATCCTGTTACTGCACTCAGGGCACTCGAATCTTATCTGTAGGCTATAGGCTACTATTATTTTGACAATAAAATCTGTTTATAATTCATAAACTACGTAGCCTAAAATAGCCTATAGGCTACCAACACTCAGGGAAACTGATTTCTAAATTAGGAACAGCGTATTCAAAACCACGTCGTATTATTTTAATTTCGCATTATCTTGTCACATAATACACATTATTTTGGCTTCGTGTTTTTGATATTCACCACAGCTGCCTGTTAAACCATTCTTACCCTAGCCCACTAAATCAATCTCGTTATCAAACGCACCGCTTGTCTCTCTCTCTCTTGCTTGAGTGGCCTGGGGTGTATTCATTACTGCACACAGTTGCAAACCGTAGCAAAACCTTTTGCAACTGTCTCCCGATCATTTCTCATTGGACACGTTCAGGTTAGTCCCTTCCCATTTCGACCGCCTGCTTCCTAGTGAATAAGCTCGATCCCTGTCCTGTCCCATGCACCTGGCACAAAATGATCGTGAGGCTGCATGTCAACTTTAATTACCGTGAGTCTTGGATAAGGCTATTTGCTGATGGTAATCTCATTTAAGAGCATTAGGTTTACTTCGGGAAGGCGCTTGCTAACAAGTTTGTTTGAGCATACACCCGGTTGCGTTCCAAATGACACCTGATCAAATTTTGCTTCGGCATTAACCATGCAAACACATGTATTTTTTTAATTTATTGTGGCACTGCATCAGTGAGATATGGACCTACTGTATGAGCTTCAGTTCTCTATCCATGGAATTAGCCCACTGCGCCACCAAGATGGAGCTAGCAAAGAAGCCCGTGCATTTTAGTCTATTCAAACAGACCTCGTTTGAAAGGCAACAATCACACATTAAGATCAGGTGTGGCCAACACACCTGAACACACTTAGCAAGATGGGGGATAGAGAGAGTTTTGTTTGACGGCTGAGAACGGAATGTTTATATTTTTTAAATAACATTCTAAGAACGTTCTTGTGGTTTTTATGGAACGTTTTGTTAATTGTTCTGAGAACATGACTTTACATAGAATCACGAGGAAACCTGTATAAAACGTTATGCTGATGTACTGAAATTCCCACCTAAGAAACAAATGGTTCCCAGAACGTTATTTTCTAGCTGGGTAGCTTGCACCATTCCCAGAATGTTGTGAATAGGTTCGATGCAAAATAACCATAGGACAACCATGCTCTCACAAACTCTAAGAAACAAATGGTTCTCAGAACGTTATGTGCTAGCTGGGCATACCCATATGGGGGTCTTAAAGTGGGAGTGAGGGGGCAGAAGCTGAGCTGCAAACTAATCAGCTTAGCAACAAGTATAAAAGTAACATTGAGGTGTTTTATTTAAAAAAAAAAAGTTAAATTAAATAGCCTACATGAAGACTTTCTGATTTAATACTAGGAGGCCTAAACACACAAGTCAAATTGAATTGTATTTGTCACGTCCACAGTTTACAGCAGGTATATGATACATCACGTCCACAGTTTACAGCAGGTATATGATACATCACGTCCACAGTTTACAGCAGGTATATGATACATCACGTCCACAGTTTACAGCAGGTATATGATACATCACGTCCACAGTTTACAGCAGGTATATGATACATCACGTCCACAGTTTACAGCAGGTATATGACACATCACGTCCACAGTTTACAGCAGGTATATGATACATCACGTCCACAGTTTACAGCAGGTATATGATACATCACGTCCACAGTTTACAGCAGGTATATGATACATCACGTCCACAGTTTACAGCAGGTATATGATACATCACGTCCACAGTTTACAGCAGGTATATGATACATCACGTCCACAGTTTACAGCAGGTATATGATACATCACGTCCACAGTTTACAGCAGGTATATGACACATCACGTCCACAGTTTACAGCAGGTATATGATACATCACGTCCACAGTTTACAGCAGGTATATGATACATCACGTCCACAGTTTACAGCAGGTATATGATACATCACGTCCACAGTTTACAGCAGGTATATGATACATCACGTCCACAGTTTACAGCAGGTATATGATACATCACGTCCACAGTTTACAGCAGGTATATGATACATCACGTCCACAGTTTACAGCAGGTATATGATACATCACGTCCACAGTTTACAGCAGGTATATGATACATCACATCCACAGTTTACAGCAGGTATATGATACATCACATCCACAGTTTACAGCAGGTATATGATACATCACATCCACAGTTTACAGCAGGTATATGATACATCACGTCCACAGTTTACAGCAGGTATATGATACATCACATCCACAGTTTACAGCAGGTATATGATACATCACATCCACAGTTTACAGCAGGTATATGATACATCACATCCACAGTTTACAGCAGGTATATGATACATCACGTCCACAGTTTACAGCAGGTATATGATACATCACGTCCACAGTTTACAGCAGGTATATGATACATCACGTCCACAGTTTACAGCAGGTATATGATACATCACATCCACAGTTTACAGCAGGTATATGATACATCACGTCCACAGTTTACAGCAGGTATATGATACATCACGTCCACAGTTTACAGCAGGTATTTGCTAAATCACATATACAGTTTACAGCAGGTATATGATACATCACGTCCACAGTTTACAGCAGGTATATGATACATCACGTCCACAGTTTACAGCAGGTATATGATACATCACGTCCACAGTTTACAGCAGGTATATGATACATCACGTCCACAGTTTACAGCAGGTATATGATACATCACATCCACAGTTTACAGCAGGTATATGATACATCACGTCCACAGTTTACAGCAGGTATTTGCTAAATCACATATACAGTTTACAGCAGGTATAAAATGTGCAGTGAAATGTTTGTGTGCTAGCTCACTCGACATTGCTGTACAATGATAACACTCCACATTGCTTAATAACATTCAACATTGTGTAATAACACTCAACATTGTGTAATAACACTCAACATTGTGTAATAACACTCAACATTGTGTAATAACACTCAACATTGCGTAATAACAATAACACTCAACATTGCAGAACAATAACACTCAACATTGCAGAATAACAATACCACTACTAAAAAGTCAAATAAAAAATATAAAGTAAAAGAAGAGGTATTATGTAAACAATATGAAATACAGAATAGATAATGAACAATATGAAATACAGAATAGATCATGAACAATATGAAATATAGATTAGATAATTAACAATAGGATATACAGAATAGATCATGAACAATATGATATACAGAATAGATAATTAACAATATGATATACAGAATAGTTAATTAACAATATTATATACAGAATAGATAATGAACAATATGATATACAGAATAGATCATGAACAATATGATATACAGAATAGATCATGAACAATATGATATACAGAATAGATAATTAACAATATGATATACAGAATAGATAATTAACAATATTATATACAGAATAGATAATGAACAATATACAATACAGAATAGATCATGAACAATATGATATACATATTAGATAATGAACAATATGATATACATAATAGATAATGAACAATATGATATACAGTATAGATAATGAACAATATGATATACAGAATAGATAATGAACAATATGATATACAGAATAGATAATGAACAATATGATATACAGAATAGATAATGAACTATATGATATACAGAATAGATCATGAACAATATGATATACAGAATAGATAATGAACAATAGGATATACAGTATAGATAATGAACAATATGATATACAGAATAGATAATGAACAATAGTATATACAGAATAGATAATTAACAATATGATATACAGAATAGATAATGAATGTGCTATAAGTATGACTGCATTTACAAATATAAAGTAAACACACGCACATACACACACCCATTGTACATTTATGTTTGTTGAAGTTGAGTTAACTTATAAAAATCAAGGCAACCAGGCTGCAATACAAGTTAGGCGAATGTTGAGAGACATAGTTGTGTGTTGAGATCGTATTGCAGCTAGTGCCAGATCAGAGAGGCCTCATTTTATCATCTGTGCATACATTTCTTAGAAAAATTATACCGCGCACACAGGCTGTGTTTCAAACGCATCAAAGACACATCCTCCTCCACTTACCCTCGCTTTGTGCCCTTGGGGGAAATCCCCGCGGCCATCTTTGTCATTAGTCCAAATGATTAGCCAAGCAAAAGAAGTTGGCAACGTAAGCCCCTCAGCCCTCGCTTTTTTGATCGAGTTTGCGAGTGTACAATTCTGTTCACCCCGGGGCCTGAACCGACCCATAATTCTAATTCGCGATGATTGTACATCCGCTACGAAAAGTAAAACCAACATTAATATGGAGAAGTCAACATAAAAGTGTAAGTTAAAAAAACCCGAATGTAAATCAGTTAGAAATTGTGCTACTAATGCTCATGACGGCACAAACACGTCTCATAAAAGTAAATATGTTTTTGTTTGGTTGGCTCTTGGAAACGTTAACTTGTTCACATAACTTTCCTTGACATCACACTCATACATTGTAATTGTCGATTTACCTGCTGTAGTAGGATGGCTAACATTCGATGTCTGCAGATGCGTTGTCTTCTAGCCAAGATGTGAAATGCATCATAATTGACTGTAGTGCATATAAAGCACACACAACAGTTTCATGACTGACAACATAACCGTGGGATGAACGAGTGACACATTTTCCGGGCAAGAGCGGTCCATTTAAAATGTATTCATTCTTCCCTCGCCCCCTTGCCTTGCAAGTGTCAACTCATCCAGCGTCATGATACGTCATCAGAAGTGTCCACTTAATTTGAGGGCTGAGGGGATAGGGTGTGTCTTTTGAAGTGTTTGGACCGCAGCCAGAGATTCTAGGACTGGTATGTTCTCCTTGATAAATCAGAGCGGTACTATATATTTTTGCGCTCGTTTGCTGTGCGATTTGGAGATGTTGGAACTGGGCCATGTTAGTTTCTACAAGAAAGCACAATGGCAAGTTTGATCACATTTCTGTAGAGATGTGGGCAGAATGTTTTAAATCTTTAGCAGTGAATTTTTTCAAACAATAAAATACACAGCGAGTGCCAAACACTAGCTGCGCATTCTGAAAGATTGATTGTCCTTCCTGCGAGATTGATTGTCCTTCCTACGAGATTGATTGTCCTTCCTGTAAGATAGATTGTCCTTCCTGCGAGATAGATTGTTCTTCCTGCGAGATAGATTGTTCTTCCTAAAAGATTGATTGTCCTTCCTGCGAGATTGATTGTCCTTCCTGCGAGATTGATTGTCCTTCCTGTGAGATTGATTGTCCTTCCTGCGAGATAGATTGTCCTTCCTGCGAGATTGATTGTCCTTCCTGCGAGATTGATTGTCCTTCCTGTGAGATTGATTGTCCTTCCTGCGAGATTGATTGTCCTTCCTGCGAGATAGATTGTCCTTCCTGCGAGATTGATTGTCCTTCCTGCGAGATTGATTGTCCTTCCTGCGAGATAGATTGTCCTTCCTGCGAGATTGATTGTCCTTCCTGCGAGATTGATTGTCCTTCCTGCGAGATAGATTGTCCTTTCAAACTATTGAAAAGTATCCTCAATACTACAGCAGAAGACACATTGTTGTTCAGTGTTTTGTTAATCATGTTCGGTTCTAAATTAACCGAGTAAAAACTCACGGACGATTATTAAAGGGTCAGACAACTGAACAGACAAAGACATGTTCCCACCAGCGCAAGAATGTATACCCCTATTTAGGTGAATTCTCCTCCTTACACATCTAAACAGCCAATACAGCTCTGTTGCTAGGCAGAACTTTACTGATATCTGTTCTTCCTCACTGACCTGACCTCGGAACCCAATTCCTCACTCATCCCCAACTCACGGCTGTCCTGTTGACTTGTACCAGACTGTGTTCCTTCTCCTTCCCATAGGATCCCTGATGTTTAACAATTACCTATTCTGACAGAATGTAAACGTTTCTACATTCCCCTCTCTCCCTCAGTGACATGAATAAGGATTTTTCATATTTTCAAGTTTAGAAATCTCCTGCCTTGGTTTAGGCTCTGATGTGGTGCTCCTATCACACAGCAATACTGTAGCATACTCATACTGTGAAATATTTTAAATAGGCAACCAGCCACGTTTGAGCGTGCTTGGCTATTGAATGCGTGATTTGATAAATGGTAGGCTAATATTTGTTGTGTAGCAGGGATAAACCAGTCATGTCCTGTAATATGAACAGGATTCAGACCTACAGTATATAATACAAGGAGAGACATGTCCTGTAATATGAACCGGATTCAGACCTACAGTTTATAATACAAGGAGAGACATGTCCTCCAATATGAACCGGATTCAGACCTACAGTATATAATACAAGGAGAGACATGTCCTGTAATATGAACAGGATTCAGACCTACAGTTTATAATACAAGGAGAGACATGTCCTCCAATATGAACCGGATTCAGACCTACAGTATATAATACAAGGAGAGACATGTCCTGTAATATGAACCGGATTCAGACCTACAGTATATAATACAAGGAGAGACATGTCCTCCAATATGAACCGGATTCAGACCTACAGTATATAATACAAGGAGAGACATGTCCTCCAATATGAACCGGATTCAGACCTACAGTATATAATACAAGGAGAGACATGTCCTCCAATATGAACCGGATTCAGACCTACAGTATATAATACAAGGAGAGACATGTCCTCCAATATGAACAGGATTCAGACCTACAGTATATAATAAAGGAGAAGAAACATGTTAAATGGCACGCTGCTATGTGATCTTCTTACCAACGGTAAAATGCATCTGTTTTATCATCAGGCCTAACATTTCAATTCATGTATTTTCCTACCATTATTATAATTCCCTTAGCATCAAACACTTCCATTTCCACCCAAAATAACAATATTTGCTGGCAATTCAATTGATCAACCACCAGAAGTTGTGTGTCTACGTGGTCTGACCTGTGTGTGTGGAGATACTCACTCTTCACCGTCACGTTCAAAATGATTACAACTTTTGTGGGAAAACTGTCACATGACAGGATTAAAGTATATGTTTTTGTGCGCACGCTCCTTTGATCAATCAATCAATCAAATGTATTTATAAAACCCTTTTTTACATCAGCCGATGTCACAAAGTGCCTATACAGAAACCCCCAGCCTAAAACCCCAAACAGCAAGCAATGCAGATGTACAAGCACGGGGGCTAGGAAAAACTCCCTAGAAAGGCCTGGAACCTAGGAAGAAACCTAGGAATAACCTAGGAACCTAGGAAGAAACCTAGAGAGGAACCAGGCTCTGAGGGGTGGGCCAGTCCTCTTCTGGCTGTGCCGGGTGGAGATTAGAGTGATAAATAAGGCCCCCGGTACTGTAACAGTGACTAGTGAGCCCACGCCAATAACCGTTCAGTACTTGCATAACTGTGTATGTAAGTCACGTTGCAGGTATCCGATGTTGACCGGTGACAGGCACACATGAACACTCTCAACAACCTAGTGAAGACCTACATCCAAGCAAAGATGGACGCCATGGGTAAGTGTCATTCGGCCATTCTAATCACCTTGACTACGCTACAAAGTAACGCCGAGTTATTCGCCAGTGACGTTAAGTCTCGAACGGAATAACGACGAGCTAAAGTATTACAACTCATACATGTTTATAAGTGCTGTATTGTACAAGCTGACTTCAAGGAGGTGTATATTGTAGTGTATTGTGTAATGTATTACATTGTGTAATGTATTACATTGTGTATTGTATATTGTATTGTGTTGTATTGTATTATATGGTTTTGTATTATATTGTATTGTAGTGTGTATTGTATTGTATTATATTGTATTACATTGT
Organism: Salvelinus namaycush; assembly: GCF_016432855.1. Taxonomy (NCBI): domain Eukaryota; kingdom Metazoa; phylum Chordata; class Actinopteri; order Salmoniformes; family Salmonidae; genus Salvelinus; species Salvelinus namaycush. Next base: position 254,455 of record NW_024059186.1, on the reverse strand, counting down.
AACATATTGTGTTGTATTGTATTGTGTTGTATTGCATTGTAGTGTGTATTGTATTATATTGTATAGTATTGTGTATTGTGTTGTATTGTGTTGTATTGTAGTGTGTATTGTATTGTATTGTATTGTATTGTATTATATTGTATTGTATTGTGTATTGTATTGTGTTGTCTTGTATTGTATTGTGTTGTATTGTATTGTATTATATTGTATAGTATAGTATTGTGTATAGTATTGTGTATTGTATTGTATTGTATTGTATTATATTGTAATATATTGTATTGTGTATTGTAGTGTTGTATTGTATTGTGTATTGTATAGTATTGTATTGTGTAGTTTAGTATTATATTGTATTGTATTGTCTCCAGATACACAGCGTGCCTTGGAGGCTGTGGAGAGACTCCAGGCCAAGCTGAAGGACAGAGGAGAGGCTCCTACAGAGGAGAAATTATCCCTACTGAAGACTGTCCTACAGAGTCCTCTGTTCCACCAGATATTAACCATGCAGCAAACACAGCTACAGCTGCCAGAGGTATCACACACACACACACACACACACACACACACACACACACACACACACACACACACACACACACACACACACACACACACACACACACACACACACACACACACACACACACCCTGCTGGATACTGCTGTCTGTTCCACCAGATAATAACCATGCAACAGACACAACTAAAGCTACCAGAGGTAACACACAGAAGGGCAGACAGGTAGACAGACAGACAGGTAGATGGGCAGACAGAATGACAGGCAGGCAGACTCGAAAGGCAGAGGGGCAGACAGACTGACAGGCAGACTGACAGACAGGCAGAAGGGCAGACAGACTGACAAACAGGCAGACAGATAGACAGACAGTCAGACAGACATGTGCTAGACTAAGCATCATGAACTTAATCACAGCATGTATCTGTCTGGTGTCCCTCCTCCTGTTTGTGTGTCTCTGTCTGTACGTACTGTCTGTACTGTACGGTAGAAAGTGAGACAAACCCCAGTGTTTCCTAAAATACTGACTGCAGGAACCAAACTGGCTGAGTAATCTGCTTACCTGACCTAACCAATAAAGCTCAGAGAGAGAGAGAGAGAGAGAGAGAGAGAGCGAGAGAGAGAGAGAGAGAGAGAGAGAGAGAGAGAGAGAGAGAGAGAGAGAGAGAGAGAGAGAGAGAGAGAGAGAGAGAGAGAGAGAGAGAGAGAGAGAGGGACAAAGAGAGAGGAGGATAACAGTGGTACTAGGGGTCATGGACAAACAGAAGACATGTATTTGTCTACATGGATGTGTGTCTGTCTGCAGTAGACTGAAGGTCATGGTGTCAAACTCCTCCTCGTCCTATAGGCTTACTGCTATAATAGCAGCCTATAGGAAGCCTGCAGCAGTAAACAGTAGAATGTGTCTGTCTCCTCCTCTTCCTATAGGCTTACTGCTATAATAGCAGCCTATAGGAAGCCTGCAGCAGTAAACAGTAGAATGTGTCTGTCTCCTCCTCTTCCTATAGGCTTACTGCTATAATAGCAGCCTATAGGAAGCCTGCAGCAGTAAACAGTAGAATGTGTCTGTCTCCTCCTCGTCCTATAGGCTTACTGCTATAATAGCAGCCTATAGGAAGCCTGCAGCAGTAAACAGTAGAATGTGTCTGTCTCCTCCTCTTCCTATAGGCTTACTGCTATAATAGCAGCCTATAGGAAGCCTGCAGCAGTAAACAGTAGAATGTGTCTGTCTCCTCCTCGTCCTATAGGCTTACTGCTATAATAGCAGCCTATAGGAAGCCTGCAGCAGTAAACAGTAGAATGTGTCTGTCTCCTCCTCGTCCTATAGGCTTACTGCTATAATAGCAGCCTATAGGAAGCCTGCAGCAGTAAACAGTAGAATGTGTCTGTCTCCTCCTCGTCCTATAGGCCTACTGCTATAATAGCAGCCTATAGGAAGCCTGCAGCAGTAAACAGTAGAATGTGTCTGTCTCCTCCTCTTCCTATAGGCTTACTGCTATAATAGCAGCCTATAGGAAGCCTGCAGCAGTAAACAGTAGAATGTGTCTGTCTCCTCCTCTTCCTATAGGCGTACTGCTATAATAGCAGCCTATAGGAAGCCTGCAGCAGTAAACAGTAGAATGTGTCTGTCTCCTCCTCTTCCTATAGGCTTACTGCTATAATAGCAGCCTATAGGAAGCCTGCAGCAGTAAACAGTAGAATGTGTCTGTCTCCTCCTCGTCCTATAGGCTTACTGCTATAATAGCAGCCTATAGGAAGCCTGCAGCAGTAAACAGTAGAATGTGTCTGTCTCCTCCTCGTCCTATAGGCTTACTGCTATAATAGCAGCCTATAGGAAGCCTGCAGCAGTAAACAGTAGAATGTGTCTGTCTCCTCCTCGTCCTATAGGCTTACTGCTATAATAGCAGCCTATAGGAAGCCTGCAGCAGTAAACAGTAGAATGTGTCTGTCTCCTCCTCGTCCTATAGGCTTACTGCTATAATAGCAGCCTATAGGAAGCCTGCAGCAGTAAACAGTAGAATGTGTCTGTCTCCTCCTCGTCCTATAGGCCTACTGCTATAATAGCAGCCTATAGGAAGCCTGCAGCAGTAAACAGTAGAATGTGTCTGTCTCCTCCTCTTCCTATAGGCCTACTGCTATAATAGCAGCCTATAGGAAGCCTGCAGCAGTAAACAGTAGAATGTGTCTGTCTCCTCCTCTTCCTATAGGCCTACTGCTATAATAGCAGCCTATAGGAAGCCTGCAGCAGTAAACAGTAGAATGTGTCTGTGTGTCCTCAGGGTTAATGTTGTAGTAGGCTGATGCTAAGCTACATATACACCTTAGACCTGTTACACATTAGACTGACTACAGTACACTACCTCTATAACTCCTCTGCTCTCGTCTCCGTAAAACATCGGAACTGGATTAGATTAGCTGTGTAGATGGGATGGACCAAAGACAAGGAATGGACTTCAGTTTACACAACATCACGATCCCAGTTGGAAGGATGGATGTTATGTGGTGGACATTGACACACATGTCAGCAAAACAGAGATGTTTAACTCCCCCCCCCCCTTCCTTCCTTCTCCTCTCTCTCCCAGGAGAAGATCAGCAAAACTGAGATGTTTAACCCCCCTCCCCTTCCTTCCTTCTCCTCTCTCTCCCAGGAGAAGAGCAGCAAAACAGAGATGTTTAACTCCCCCCCCCCTTCCTTCCTTCTCCTCTCTCCCAGGAGAAGATCAGCAAAACAGAGATGTTTGACTTCCCCCCCTTCCTTCCTTCTCCTCTCTCTCCCAGGAGAAGATCAGCAAAACAGAGATGTTTGACTTCCCCCCCTTCCTTCCTTCTCCTCTCTCTCCCAGGAGAAGATCAGCAAAACAGAGATGTTTAACTCCCCCCCCCTTCCTTCCTTCTCCTCTCTCTCCCAGGAGAAGATCAGCAAAACAGAGATGTTTAACTTCCCCCCCCCCCCTTCCTTCATTCTCCTCTCTCTCCCAGGAGAAGATCAGCAAAACAGAGATGTTTAACTCCCCCCCTTCCTTCCTTCTCATCTCTCTCCCAGGAGAAGATCAGCAAAACAGAGATGTTTAACTCCCCCCCCCTTCCTTCCTTCTCCTCTCTCTCCCAGGAGAAGGATCAGCAAAACAGAGATGTTTAACTCCCCCCCCTTCCTTCCTTCTCCTCTCTCTCCCAGGAGAAGATCAGCAAAACAGAGATGTTTAACTCCCCCCCCTTCCTTCATTCTCCTCTCTCTCCCAGGAGAAGATCAGCAAAACAGAGATGTTTAACTCCCCCCCTTCCTTCCTTCTCCTCTCTCTCCCAGGAGAAGAAGTCAGTACCTAAGTCTGTTTCCCTCAACACGGGTCTCTCCACGGCCATGACTCTGGGCCTGAGGACCATCTCCCATAGCGACTCCTATACCTGGGCCCAGAACAACAGCACTAGTAGTAGTGGAGGAGGAGGAGGAGGAGGAGGAGGAGGAGGAGGAGGAGGTAGCCCCCCTGCTAAACCGTTCCTACCTCGGCAGAACTACGGAGGCAGTCTCAGTGCTCTCAACACAGAGAACAGCGCCGTGACCAATAAGATACAGTGTATGACTCAGGTAAGGGTGTGGGTTATATCGTGTCCTATTCTGGTCTAGGATCAGTTTTTAGTTCATAATGAATAAGATACAGTGTATGACTCAGGTAAGGGTGTGGGTTATATCGTATCCTATTCTGATCTAGGATCAGTTTTTAGCCTTTTAGTTCATAATGAATAAGATACAGTGTATGACTCAGGTAAGGGTGTGGGTTATATCGTATCCTATTCCGGTCTAGTGCTGGTCTAGGATCAGTTTTTAGCTTTTTAGTTCATAATGAATAAGATACCTGTACTCTCGCACACCGACTCGGTACTGGTGCCCCCTGTATATAGCCTCCACACTGACTCGGTACTGGTGCCCCCTGTATATAGCCTCCACACTGACTCGGTACTGGTGCCCCCTGTATATAGCCTCCACACTGACTCGGTACTAGTACCCCCTGTATATAGTCTCCACACTGACTCGGTACCGGTGCCCCCTGTATATAGCCTCCACACTGACTCGGTACCGGTGCCCCCTGTATATAGCCTCCACACTGACTCGATACCGGTGCCCCCTGTATATAGCCTCCACACTGACTCGGTACCGGTGCCCCCTGTATATAGCCTCCACACTGACTCGGTACCGGTGCCCCCTGTATATAGCCTCCACACTGACTCGGTACCGGTGCCCCCTGTATATAGCCTCCACACTGACTCGGTACTGGTACCCCCTGTATATAGTCTCCACACTGACTCGGTACCGGTGCCCCCTGTATATAGCCTCCACACTGACTCGGTACCGGTGCCCCCTGTATATAGCCTCCACACTGACTCGGTACCGGTGCCCCCTGTATATAGCCTCCACACTGACTCGGTACCGGTGCCCCCTGTATATAGCCTCCACACTGACTCGGTACCGGTGCCCCCTGTATATAGCCTCCACACTGACTCGGTACTGGTGCCCCCTGTATATAGCCTCCACACTGACTCGGTACTGGTGCCCCCTGTATATAGCCTCCACACTGACTCGGTACTGGTACCCCCTGTATATAGTCTCCACACTGACTCGGTACCGGTGCCCCCTGTATATAGCCTCCACACTGACTCGATACCGGTGCCCCCTGTATATAGCCTCCACACTGACTCGGTACCGGTGCCCCCTGTATATAGCCTCCACACTGACTCGGTACCGGTGCCCCCTGTATATAGCCTCCACACTGACTCGGTACCGGTGCCCCCTGTATATAGCCTCCACACTGACTCGGTACCGGTGCCCCCTGTATATAGCCTCCACACTGACTCGGTACCGGTGCCCCCTGTATATAGCCTCCACACTGACTCGGTACCGGTGCCCCCTGTATATAGCCTCCACACTGACTCGGTACCGGTGCCCCCTGTATATAGCCTCCACACTGACTCGGTACCGGTGCCCCCTGTATATAGCCTCCACACTGACTCGGTACCGGTGCCCCCTGTATATAGCCTCCACACTGACTCGGTACCGGTGCCCCCTGTATATAGCCTCCACACTGACTCGGTACCGGTGCCCCCTGTATATAGCCTCCACACTGACTCGGTACCGGTGCCCCCTGTATATAGCCTCCACACTGACTCGGTACCGGTGCCCCCTGTATATAGCCTCCACACTGACTCGGTACCGGTGCCCCCTGTATATAGCCTCCACACTGACTCGGTACCGGTGCCCCCTGTATATAGCCTCCACACTGACTCGGTACTGGTGCCCCCTGTATATAGCCTCCACACTGACTTGGTACTGGTGCCCCCTGTATATAGCCTCCACACTGACTCGGTACTGGTGCCCCCTGTATATAGCCTCCACACTGACTCGGTACTGGTGCCCCCTGTATATAGCCTCCACACTGACTCGGTACTGGTGCCCCCTGTATATAGCCTCCACACTGACTCGGTACTGGTGCCCCCTGTATATAGCCTCCACACTGACTCGGTACTGGTGCCCCCTGTATATAGCCTCCACACTGACTCGGTACTGGTGCCCCCTGTATATAGCCTCCACACTGACTCGGTACTGGTGCCCCCTGTATATAGCCTCCACACTGACTCGGTACTGGTGCCCCCTGTATATAGCCTCCACACTGACTCGGTACTGGTGCCCCCTGTATATAGCCTCCATACTGACTCGGTACTGGTGCCCCCTGTATATAGCCTCCACACTGACTCGGTACTGGTGCCCCCTGTATATAGCCTCCACACTGACTCGGTACTGGTGCCCCCTGTATATAGCCTCCACACTGACTCGGTACTGGTGCCCCCTGTATATAGCCTCCACACTGACTCGGTACTGGTGCCCCCTGTATATAGCCTCCACACTGACTCGGTACTGGTGCCCCCTGTATATAGCCTCCACACTGACTCGGTACTGGTGCCCCCTGTATATAGCCTCCACACTGACTCGGTACTGGTGCCCCCTGTATATAGCCTCCACACTGACTCGGTACTGGTGCCCCCTGTATATAGCCTCCACACTGACTCGGTACTGGTGCCCCCTGTATATAGCCTCCACACTGACTCGGTACTGGTGCCCCCTGTATATAGCCTCCACACTGACTCGGTACTGGTGCCCCCTGTATATAGCCTCCACACTGACTCGGTACTGGTGCCCCCTGTATATAGCCTCCACACTGACTCGGTACTGGTGCCCCCTGTATATAGCCTCCACACTGACTCGGTACTGGTGCCCCCTGTATATAGCCTCCACACTGACTCGGTACTGGTGCCCCCTGTATATAGCCTCCACACTGACTCGGTACTGGTGCCCCCTGTATATAGCCACGTTATTGTTATTTTTATTGTGTTACTTTTTGACTTTTTTTATTTTAATCTCCTTGGTAATTATTTTCTTAACTCTTCTTGAACTGCACTGTTGGTTAAGGGCTTGTAAAGTAAGCATTTCACGGTAAAGTCTACACTTGTATTCAACACATGTGACAAATACAGTTGGATTTGATTTGATTGTATGGACAGATCGTAGATCAGCGATGATACTCTGAGATGTTTTGTGGATACGGGCAAAGAGGTACCTTTTCACCTCACATTTTTTTTGTCCAACCCCATACGTACTCATGAAGTGTCTCAGTACGAGTGCTGATCTCGTACTGATCTCGTGCTGATCTCGGTTCATGTCGTCTGATTCATCAGGATCCAAAAAGGGACAATTGATCCGAGATCAGCTGACATTACTGTTCTCCTCTCCCGTTGTCCCAGCAGGTCCAATCAGCTGACATTAGTGTCCTTCTTTTCCCAGTTATGTACACCTCCACGAATCTCCCGGACCTTATCGATGGGAAGAAACCTGTCGTTTTTATATACTGTAGTGTCTGAATACGGTTCATATTGAGAGAGGACATGTCTCTCCTTTAGTATATACTGTAGGTCTGAATCCTGTTCATATTGGAGGACATGTCCCTCCTTGTATTATATACTGTAGGTTCTGAATCCTGTTCATATTACAGGGAATGTCTTCTCCTTGTATTATATACTGTAGGTCTGAATCCGGTTCATATTGGAGGACAATGTCTCTCCTTGTATTATTATACTGTAGGTCTGAATCCGGTTCATATTGGAGGACATGTCTCTCCTTGTATTATATACTGTAGGTCTGAATCCGGTTCAATTGGAGGAATGTCTCTCCTGGTATTATATCACGTGTAGGTCTGAATCCGGTTCATATTACAGGCATGTCTCTCCTTGTATTATAAACTGTAGGTCTGAATCCGGTTCATATGGAGGACATGTCTCTCCTTGATTATATACTGTAGGTCTGAATCCCGTTCATATTGGGGACATGTCTCTCCTTTGTATTATATACTGTAGGTCTGAATCCGGTTCATATTGGAGGACATGTCTCTCCTGTATTATATACTGTAGGTCTGAATCCTATATTGGAGGACATGTCTCTCCTTGTATATATACTGTAGGTCTGAATCCGGTTCATATTGGAGGACATGTCTCTCCTTGTATTATATACTGTAGGTCTGAATCCGGTTCATATTGGAGGACATGTCTCTCCTTGTATTATATACTGTAGGTCTGAATCCGGTTCATTATGGAGGACATGTCTCTCCTTGTATATATACTGTAGGTCTGAATCCGGTTCATATTGAGGACATGTCTCTCCTTGTATTATATACTGTAGGTCTGAATCCTGCATATGGAGGACATGTCTCTCCTTGTATTATAACTGTAGGTCTGAATCCGGTTCATATTACAGGACATGTCTCTCCTTGTATTATATACTGTAGGTCTGAATCTCGTTCATATTAAGGACATGACTGGTTTATCCCTGCTACACAACAAATATTAGCCTACCATTATCAAATCACGCATTCAATAGCCAAGCACGCTCAAACGTGGCTGGTTGCCTATTTAAAATATTTCACAGTATGAGTATGCTACAGTATTGCTGTGTGATAGGAGCACCACATCAGAGCCTAAACCAAGGCAGGAGATTTCTAAACTTGAAAATATGAAAATCCTTATTCATGTCACTGAGGGAGAGAGGGGAATGTAGAAACGTTTACATTCTGTCAGAATAGGTAATTGTTAACATCAGGGATCCTATGGGAAGGAGAAGGAACCAGTCTGGTAAAAGTCAACAGGACAGCC